>NC_073249.2:157816818-158119848 GCF_029289425.2 Pan paniscus
TTCTGGTAGCTCCATCCCCATCCTCCTAGTGTGTATGTGGGCCCTTAGCTTGAGTTACTCTATATTGCTTTGTTCCCCTTAACTGCACATGTGTTAGAGGATGGAATTTTCTATCGTGGGCATGTCTGGGCAGGTCACCTGTGTAGCCTTTCTTGTCTGTGCTGCAGTAGGCATGTCTTAGGCAAGCTCTGCTGTGCAAGTTCCCTTATCTGTGCCCACAGCTTGATTTTTCAGGCTGTTCTTTTGTTCAAAAGAATTCAACCAAGGGCCCACCCTAACCATGTGCTTGACCATTTTCTTCTGTTCTCCTCTCTCACAATCAAAGCTAATCTTTGAGCTTTCAAAGAACTGAATCTGAAGGTGGCAGGATCACATATGACACTGTTGATATTTTAGCCAAGTTGTCTCCTTTATAGTGACCAAACAATTTCATGCCCTCATGGAATCAACAGGTTAAGGTAATGTAGAATACTTTAGAGTAAGTAAAATAGACTAATAAAATAGAGGCAGGGTGAGGAGGGGCCTACTTTATCTAAGATTGTCAGAGTAAACATTTCTAAGAAGATGACATTTGAGCTGAGAACTGAATGAAAAAAAGAAAACAAACAAACAAACAAAAAATCCAGATATATGAAGACCAGGGAAAATGTGGACGATGATAGGCAAAATTTCTAAGGAAGGAAGAGCCTAGACATGACTGAATATTAAAAGGAAGTCTACTGGGAATAGGGAACCAGGCAAAAATATTAAGAGAATAAACTATAAAGACAGGTGACATCTAGATTATGTAAGGCCTTGCAGACATTGCATTTGAAATTTATTCAATTTGCAGTGCAAAGCCATTGGAAAATTTTAAGCAGAAAGGTGATGTCCACAAAACTTAGAGAAAAATATTTCGTTTTTTTGCTCTTATAATAGGTTTTCCATAGTCAAGTATCTTAAGCTCACTAGAAGGAAAAAATAAAGGTATATTTATAAATATCATTCAGAGTAATCTTATTTGTGAAATTTCTAACATGTCATAATTCTCATTATTTTTTTTTTGAGACAGAATCTCACTCTGTCACTCAGTCTGGAGTGCAGTGGTATGATTCAGCTCACTGCAACGTCTGCCTCCTGGGTTCAAGCGATTCTTGTGCCTCAGCCTCCCGAGTAGCTGGGATTACAGGCAAGTGCTACCATGCTCTGCTAATTTTTGTATTTTTAATAGAGATGAGGTTTTACCATGTTGCCCAGGCTGTTCTTGGACTCCTGACCTCAGGTGATCCGCCTATCTCAGCCTCCCAAGTGCTGGGATTACAGGCGTGAGCCACCGCACCAGACCTATTATTAATTTTTAAAACATGATAGTTATGCCAATTGCTGTGTAAGTGTGATATTGCATAAAGCAGAGCTATAGTGTTTCTCCAGCCTAGTTCCCATTCAATCTGAACAGTGTTCTGGAGGTGAGGACAACAGAAATAAGGGAGTTGGGAATCAAAAGGCTGGTGAGTGTTCTAGAGGAGAACAACTAAGACAACCACACAAATGAATAGTCTCAGAGCCTCTGTTCCAGAAATCAAGAGAGGTCTAAAAGAAAAACTGGCAAGATAAAGCTGTAAGTGACATTTCACATTTGATATTGATTTTGTTTTTTGCTCCTAGGTATAACTAACACCCTATTCTTGACCGCATCTGTAGGAAACTAAAAAAACATGTTTTTTTTTTTTTTCATTAAGCAGATGTGTGAATGCCATTTGCTTTTTACTAATGGCTAAAAACACTTAGTTTACCAAACCAATCCACTTAGGCTTAGGTAATAGATACTGAAAACAAACTAAAATTGAAATCCCAGAGAGCTTTGTGAAAAATTGTGAGTTACTTTTCAGCAAGTAACTTACTCTCAGGTTTCCCATGGTAAGCACATTCTATGCTCTTTAGGGGTGGCCAGTTGCTTGTTCGTTTTTTGTTTGTTTGCTTTTTGTTTGTTTTTTTTGAGACAAAGTCTCGCTCTGTTGACCAGGCTGAGTGCTCGGCTCACTACAACCTGCATCTCCTGGGTTCAAGTGATTCTTCTGCTTCAGTTTCCTTAGTAGCTAGGATTACAGGTGCCCATCATCACTCCTGGCTAATTTTTTGTATTTTTAGTAGAGATGGGGTTTCACTATGTTGGCCAGGCTGTTCTCAAATTCCTGACCTCGTGATGGGGTGGTCATTTTTTAAACCTTCTTCAATATGCAGTGCCCCATCACTAGTACCTAGAACTGCATCCTGCCCCCTATGTCAAGCAAAACCTATGCCTGTCTTCACCACAATCAGTGAATATGACTAAATAGAGGTGCTAAACATACTTACGGTTACATATATTTTTATTGAACAAACATTTATTGAGCACTTATTTACAAATTACTACTTATAAGAAATACTATGAAAAACACAAGCAAGGTGGCTGTTCAAGGAGCTCAAACAATCATTAAAGCACAGTGGGATAAGTGATATAATGAACATATCCATAAGATATTACAGAAACATAGAAAAGTTATATGGGGGTACTTCCTGAAGATGATGATGCTTGAACTGATCCTTGAAAGAGACATAAGAAATAACCACAATAAGAAGCAGTGAGGGGCACTCCAGGGAGAGGCAGGAGAAAACATGAAGTATGAGACAATATATTGTTAATCTGATTGTATAATTCAAGCATCTGGCAATAGGTGGAAAGAAGAAAACACATTTAGGCCTTTTACATCTCTAAAATCAGTAAATAAGATCTACAGGTAATATGCTGATGAACAAAACATAAAACAAAAATAGAAATCAATATAATCAAAAGCTTAAGGGATTTAATAAACTATCCAGTTAAGTAGAATGACATCCATTCTATTTCTAGTGTGTTCCAATATTTATTTTTAGATATTTATTTTTTAGGTTAATCCACAAGTTTAAAAATATTATAGTCTGCTTTATTCCAACGCTATTTTGAAGCAGTCTTATAAATATACACATCAATCACTAAATAACAAGGTAAGAAAAAGTAAAGGTGATGGGGAATAAATCATACATAATATTTATGCAGTACATTTATGCTATAAGGCCTGTGGTTCCATAGGTCACTAGCTATCCCTTCAAGGAAACTTGCTATGAGCACAGTAGCTGGAAAAGATCTTCCAGTTACCACATCTTTCGATCCTCTACAGTTCAGTGTTTTCCCCAAGGCCATGCTCACTCAGAGTTGCTCAAAGCTAATGACTGAACTTGGTGGGGGTATTATAGCTGGGCCATTTCTGCTAACACGAGACTTCTTTCATAGTTAATCTTCACTTTGTAGCTCCCCCTTGTCTGGGCTGAGACTTCCCCAGAAGTACATTGTAGCATAAAGCTTTTCCTAACCAATTATTCTTCCTTCCCTCTCCTCTTTCCCGGGTTTCAGAACTGCATCATCATCTGAATAATCTCTCTGCCTACTCTTTCACTTCCTCACCTTTATGTTTACAGACCTTGCTTCCAATACATCTCTTGCATGGCTAATTCTATTTTGACCTCTGTTTCTTGGAAAACTCTGATATAAAATTCTTATACTTCCTAGGAACGTTGGGCAAAGCAGCTTTAAAATATCTACGGGCATTGGAAAGTTATCAGACAATAAAATTTTGAGGGCTAGGGTTTGGGGTGTGGGGGGCAAGAGGAAAACCAAAGAGATGAGCTTGGCAATTAGTACTACGTTTCCTGTTGAGGGATTGGCTAACTCCGAAAGTATCTTTGGAAAGTTTGAGAATGTAGGCAGAGGTTTTGGCAGAGAGAAAGGGCTGAGAGAACCAAAACTGGAGTTCAGAACCCACTAAGCAGGAAGGGTTCTGGCACATGCATAGGTTTCTGTTGGGACTTTAAAGGGCTAAACATAGGAATAAGGGTGAAAGTTAAGAGAAGGATTAAGTTTTGGCTTCAAATTATCTCAGACCTTTATTGTATTAAGATGATCTGGTATTGCTATTGCCCCCGCTAGATACATGCTAGAAATAAAATTAAAATTTTTTTTGGAGAGTGAAAACATCTAGAGTCTCAAATTATGTTTACAATTTTTACGTTTAATATAAAAAGTACATTTAATGTAAAAAAAGTAATAAAAGCCCCAAACATAAAAAAGATTTCATCAAAAAACCAAGAAAAAGAGCAAATAAAATCCCCACCAGAGCTATACATAAGTAAATTTTCAAATCCACTCTAAAACTGTGATTAATATGCTCAAGTAATTAAAATACAAGGTGGACAATTTAGGCAGAGGACTGGAAACTGTATCAATTAGAAATCCTAGCACTGAAAAATATAATAACAATGTGATATATATATATATAATAAATATATCTCTCTTCATTATTATATAAATATGTAACAAAATATAATATAATGTAATATAAAATATAAAAATATAATAAAGTAAAATTCAATCAATGGCATTAGCAAATTAGGCACATACAAAGTAAGAATTGTCAAACTGGAAGGTGGTTCAAAAAATAAATCTAGACTAAATCATTGAGAAGCAAGATGACAGAAAATTAAAAAAGGAGTGGAGAAATATCTATTATTTTAATAAGGATTATTAAACAAGTAATTGGAGTACCAGAAGCAAAAGGGAAACAGACTGGGCCAGGCACAATATTTCAACCTAATCGTCATTCACCAATATATATGGATATTTATCTTAAGTGTAGATAAGTTTGAATGCCCAATCATCTTCACAATATTCTCATTTTTTGCTGATACTCAGACTTTAGCATCCATAGGAGTTACTGTACAAGGTGACCACACAAGTATACGCTAAGAGATTTTTCAGCACTTATTTTGATAATACAAGATATTTGCCTCTTAGAGTTGCCGTCAGAATCTAACTGTAACTTAAATATGATTTCAATGTATACTTACAAAAATCCTCAGGTTATTTTTATGCAGCTGGAACAAAACCAGCATTTAAAAATAGGTGGCCTAAAAAATAAGGTCTCAGCTCCTTGCCATGATGTTTAAGACCCCACATTACAAACACCGCATGTTCTCACTCATAGGTGGGAATTGAACAATGAGAACACATGGACACAGGAAGGGGAACATCACACACTGGGGCCTGTTGTGGGGTGGGGGGAGGGGGAAGGGATAGTGTTAGGAGATATACCTAATGTTAAATGACGAGTTAATGGGTGCAGCACACCAACATGGCACATGTATACAACATATGTAACAAACCTGTGCGTTGTGCACATGTACCCTAAAACTTAAAGTATAATAAAAAAAAAAGAAAAGAAAAGGCAAAACAAAAAACCCACATTACCAAGTCTTAATTGCTAAGCTTCCTCTACTCATGTTCTTTCTATTATTTTATGTTTGAATTTACTTAGATTTTTATAAAACTTCAAAACTATTTTGTTTCTTCAAACGAAAATATCCTAGCTTGTCTTCATATTTTCAAGTTTAAAATGTTATTTAACTAGAAGAACCTGATGTAATTTCTCAGTGTGTGCAATTGTTATGGGACAACTGAAACCAAAATAAAGAATATAGAATATTTGAAAAATCTGAATGATAATGTTTATTTGATTTTTAGATATACATTATTTTTAGATGTATATTGAATAATGAATACATTCAATGTATATCTAAAAATTAAATAAATATTGCCAACCCCTCATAGAATGTTTTAAAACATATAAGAAAAATAACCTCAATCAATTTTCAGAAGTAAAACTCATAAGGCAACAGTGCAGTAATACTAAAAAATTAACAGTATTCACACTCACTGTAACAAACAAACCATTGTTTTAAAAATTGCCAAAGTATTAGAAAATAATTAAGTTATATTATTAGCTTTCACCATAGACCACAATGAATTTTTGATGCCTTAGAGAATAAAATGTAAATTATAGAGTTGTAAAAATTAGCATAGCAAAGACGATTTGGGTAACCTTAGCTTATCGAATGACTTTCTTATGATAAAAGCAATGAGATAAACTACACTGGAAAGATTTTAAGGAGGAGGCCAACATGGCTGACTAGAAGCAGCTAGTGTGCATCACTCTCATGGAAAGAAAGAGTAGCAAGTAATTATTAGATCTTCAACTGCAACATTCAACTGGAACACATTGGGATTCATCAAGGAAATAACTTGACCTATGGAGAACAGAGAGGAGCGAGACAGGACAACCTCCCACTCAGGTGTGGCATGGAGCCAGGGGAGACTTTTCTACCTTGGGGAAATGATGAGCAATTGAGTCCCCAGGGACAGACACTTCTGCCATGGACCTTTGCAACCCTAGGCTCAGGTGATCCCCTTGTAAGCTCACCCCTCTGGAACCTCCAGACTGACACAGAGAGCTACGTGGAGTCTGGACAGAGCCTCTGCTCAGGCACACATGGAGTCCCAGGAGCATGTCAACTAGAAAATCTAGAAGAAATGGATACATTCCACACATACAGTCTCCCAAGTTTGAACCAGGAAGAAATTTAATCTCTGAACAGACGAATAAAGAGTTCTAAAATCGAATCAATAATAGAAAGCTTACCAACCAAAAAGCCCAGGACCAGATGAGTTTACAGCTGAATTCTACCACAAGTATAGAGAAGAGCTGGTACCATTTCTACTGAAACTATTCCAAAAAATTGAAAAGGAGGGGCTCCTCTCTAACTCATTATATGAGGCCAGAATCATCCTGATACTAAAACCTGGCAGAGACACAACACACACACACACACACAAAATTCAGGCCAATATTCTTGATGAACATAGATGCAAAAAGCCTCAAAAATACTAGCAAACCAAATCCAGCAGCACATCAAAAAGCTAATCCACCATGATCAAGTAGGCTTCATCCCCAAGATGCAAGGTTGGTTCAACATATGCAAACAAATAAATGTGATTCATCACGTAAACAGAACTGAAAACAAAAACCACAAGATTATATCAATAGATGCAGAAAAGGCTTTGGATAAAATTCAACATTCCTTCATGTTAACAGCCCTCAATAAACTAGGCACTGAAAGAACATACTTCAAAATAATAAGAGGCATCTATAACAAAACCGCGGCCAACATTATACTGAATGGAAAAAAGCTGGAAGCAGTCCTCTCCAAAACTCTTAACAAGAGAAAGATGCTCTCCTTCACCACTCCTAGTCAACATAGTAGTGAAAGTCCTGACCAGAGCAATCAGGCAAGAGAAACAAATACAAAGCATCTAAATAGCAAGAGAGAAAGTCAAACTATCCCTGTTAGAAGACAGCATGATTCTATATCTAGAAAACCTCATAATCTCTTCCCAAAGGCTCTTTAATCTGATAAACAACTTCAGCAAAGTTTCAGGTTACAAAATCAATCTACAAAAAATCAGTAGCATTTCTATACAACAACATACAAGCTGAAAGCTAAATCAAGAATGCAATCTCATTCACAATTGCCACAAAAAGAATAAAATACCTACAGATACAGCTAACCAGGGAGGTGAAAGATCACTACAATGAGAATTAGAAAACACTGCTCAAAGAAATCAGAGATGACACAAGCAAATGAAAAAATATTCCATGCTCATGGATAGAAAGCACCAATATTGTTAAAATGTACTTACTTTTCAAAGCAATTTGCAGATTCAATGCTATTCCTATCAAACTGCTGAAACAGGAAAAGTTCCCTTGTCCCCCTCGCAGGGCATGTGATGGGGTTGTGGCTCACTTCTTCAGTGTCCTGTTGCTCAAAACCCCTAAGGCGAGCAGGCAGATGGGCAGGTCGTGGGAAGCGTGGGCTCCGACCCCATGGCAGCATCTAGGGTTAAGTGTTTACAGCTCCTGAAGCCCCAGTGTGTGTTTTACAGTGTGCTCTTTCAGCTTAGCCATCCACAGGTGACTTGTATTTAATCAGCTCAATCAGACCTTTTGCCTTATTGCAAGGACAGACGGCTTTCTGTATCCCAGGTTCTTGCCTTAGTATACTGAAAATATCGAATCACACGTGGGTTTGGAGAATGAGTGCAAGGTTTTATTGAGTGAAGGTAGCTCTCGGCGAGGTGAATGGGGAGGCTTGAAGGGGACAGAGTAGGAAGGTGGTTTTCCCCAGGAGTCGGGCTTCCCAGTGGCCGGACTCTCCTCAGACCACCCTCAGCTGAATTCCGCTTCATCCGCGTAGTTCTGCAGTGGATGGCCTGCTGGGGTCCGTCAGTGTGTTCTTCTGCAGGTGTGTTCTTCCACCTCTCTGCTTCTCTCGACGTCCAGCCACTTGTGTCTGCCCACTAGGGTCTCGGGGTTTTTATAGGAATAGGATGGGAGTGTGGTGGGCCAGAGTGGTCTTGGAGAATGCAACATTTGAGCATGAAAACAGGAGTGCCTGTCGTCACCTAGGCCAGTGGGCACAAGCCAGAAGGTGGTGTCCTTAGCAGGACCCCTCTTTTCTCCTACCTAGCACTTCTCTGCCCCACTCCGATATCACTACCAATGTCATTCTTCACAGAACTAGAAGAAAAAATTAAATTCATATGGAACCAAAAAAGAGCCTGAAGAGCCAAAGAAGTTCTAAGCAAAAAGTACAAAGCTGGAGGCATCAGGCTACCTGACTTCGAACTATATTACAGGGCTACAGGGCTACAGTAACCAATACAGCATAGTACTGGTACAAAACCAGACACACAGGCCAATGGAACAGCATAGGGAACCCAGAAATAAGGCCACACACTGATGACCCATCTGATCTTTGACAAAGCTGACAAAAACCAGCAATGGGAAAAGGACTCTCTATTCAATAAATGATGCTAGAATAACTTGCTATTCGTACACAGAAGATAGAAACTAGATCCCTACCTTAAACCACATACAAAAATCAACTCAAGATCAACTAAAGACTTAAATGTAAAATGAAAAGCTATAAAAACCCTGAAAGATAACCTAGGAAATACCATTCTGACACAGGACTTGGCAAGGCTTTAATGGCAAAGTTGCCAAAACCAATTGCAACAAAACAAAAAATTGACAAATGGGATACAATTAAAACGAAAGAGCCTCTGCAGAGCAAAAGAAACTATCAACAGAGTGAACAAACTACAGAATAGGAGAAAATATTTGCAAACTATGCATTCAACAAAGATCTAATATCCAGAATCTATAAGGAACTTAAACAAATTTATAAGCAAAATCAAACAACCCTATTAAAAAGTGGGCAAAGGACATGAACAGACATTTTTCAAAAGAAGATATGCATGCAGTGTATACAAGCCTATAAAAATGCTCAACATCACTAATTATTAGAGAATTGCAAATCAAAACCACAATGAGATACCATTTCACATTAGTCAGAATGGCTATTAGTAAAAAGTCAAAAAAAAAAAAAAACAGATGCTGCTGAGGTTACAGAGAAAAAGGGAACGCTTGTACACTGCTGGTGGGATTGTAAATTGGTTCAGCCATTGTGAAAAGTAGTCTGGCAATTCCTCAAATAACTTAAAACTGAGCTGCCATTTGATCCAGTAATCCTCTTATTAGGTATATACCCAAAAGAATATAAATTTTTCTACCATAAAGACACATGAACACAGATGTTCATTGTGGCACTATTCGCAGTAGCAAAGACATGAAATCAACCTTAGTATCTATCAGTGGTAGACTGGATAAAATAAAATGTGGTACTGTGGTACATTTACACCATGGAATACTAGCCAGCCATAAAAAAGAGTGAGATCATGTCCTTTGCAGGGACATGGATGGAGTGGGAGGCCATTATCTAAAACAGGAACAGAAAACTAAATACCACATACTCTCACTTTATAAGGGCGCTAAATGATGAGATCACATCGACACCACATAGAGGGGAACAACACACACTGTGGCCTGTTTGAGGGTGGAGGGTGGCAGGAAGGGGAGGATCAGAAAAATTACCTATTGGGTACTATGCTTATTACATGTGTGATGAAATAATCTGTATACCAAACCCAAGTGACAAGCAGTTTACCTATATAACAAATCTGCACATATACCTCTGAACCTAAAATAAAAGTTAAAAAAAGTTTTTTAAAAATAGGTAATCTAATACTTTTGCATATCAAAAATATCATAAAATTTAAAGAAAAACTGAGAGACACATTCGCACCAAATTTTACAGAATAATAGATTAATGTTATCTTACATATATTTCTAGACAACTGTTAAGGGACCCTAATGTTTTTGTTTCTCTAATAAGTGCATATCTGTTTCTTTTACCACTGTGTTTTTATTGCCTTTAATCATACTTAAGACTGTTTTCTCAACTATCAAAGTTCTGCTTGTTCTAAAGGTAAAATGCACAGAATTAAATATGTCTCTTCAGTAAAATAGCTCCATTATAAGATGACTCAGATGGGAAAATGAACTAGCTTCTGACCTGTATGTGCTATTTTTAATCTAGATAGTCTTATTTTATACAGTCTAAATCAATATAAATCACATAAAAGGTCTCATCTCTTGCATGAGCATCATTTTCTGATCAAAATATATTTTCTATCTCTATGAGAAGTAGCATTTCATCTTGAGAATAAAATTTTGATACAGTCTAGTATAGCTATAAAAATAACTGGTACAAATATGAACACACTTAGAAATGAATATCATTAGAAAGTGAATAACATATAGTTGTTAAAAGGGGAAAATTCCAGGACTATTCACCTAGGTTTATATACATTTAATATAATAAATACATTTGTTAAATTAAACCCATACATCTCCATACATATATCTCCATATCTATATGAACCCATATATATGGATATTTATTTACATATTTACATAATAAATATAGGTTGCTGCAATAATTATTGTGTTTTTTTGCCATTACTTTCCACAACAAAAATTGCAATTACTTTTGCACCAATATATATGTATATACACACACACACACATACATACACACACATATACATATGTTTGTATATGTATGTATAAAATTTGTAATTGTACCTACTTAGAGGTATTATTATTATTTGGGTAAAATTAGCTAATTAGCTTTGCTCAGAGAAATTTAAAAGCATATGTATTTTATTCTTCACAGACACCCAATAATTATATAAAGAAATATGTCAAATTTATCAATAAAGACATTAAACAAAAATATAATGAATTACCTTAGTTTACTCATAAATTATCAAATCTAAAACTAATGCTCACTGTTACAAAGGATGTTAAAATAGACATGCTAATATATTGTTGATGTCAGTACAAAGAGAGAAAAGTTTTTCAGAGAGCAATTTTCCAAGAAGTCTTAAAAATATCCATACCTTTTGGTCTGTGTATTCTACTTCTCAGAATGTACACTATAGAAATGATAAAAAATTCTGACCAAAATGTATAAGCATGTCAATCAAATCATAATTCGTAATATTAAGAATAGAAATAATCCTACATTTCCAATAGTGTTATAAAATAATAAAATAAATTACAGTCTATCTGTATGTTAGACAACTATATAGCATTAAAAATTACATTCTCAAAAAGTCTTAATGTCCTGGGAAGCTAAAACTATAAAGTTAATTGAAACTAATTATAAATAATAATGTTAACTCTGCATAATTTTGACTAACAAATTTAATATCAGCAATGTTTTTAGACTAAGTTTTATTTGTACTTGATTTTTTTTTCTAAATTTTCATATTTCTCATTTGAGATAGCCTACTTTTATTAATTGTCTCTCTTTTTCCTTTCTCTTTAGTCTTTATGTACAGAGAGTTAAATTCATCTTATTTCTTAGTTCATTGCTATTATTATCATCAACGTATTTTATTTTTCCCTCAACTTCATTCCGCATATGTACATGCATACATGCAGATATTTATATGTGCATGTACATGTGTAAAATCTTAGGAACACATGTATTGTTATACTTTTTTTTTTTTTTTTTTGAGATGGAGTCTCACCCTGTCACCCAGGCTGGAGTGCACTGCCACAATCTCAGCTCACTGCAACCTCCGACTCCTGGGTTCAAGCAATCCTCCTGCCTCAGCCTCCTGAGTAACTGGTATTATAGGCACGTGCCACCACACCCAGCTAATTTTTGTATTTTTAGTAGAGACACTGTTTCACCATGTTGGTCAGGCTGGTCTCGAACTCCTGACCTCATGATCCACCCACTTTGGCCTCCCAAAGTGCTGGGATTAAAGGCGTGAGCCACCGCACTCGGCCTATTTTGCTTTTGTAATGCAACAAAATACAAATTTGTAAGTAAAAACGTAGTCTATTTTTTTATATATTTTATTCTTTAATTTCTGTGGATCCAAGCAAGTGTATATATATTTATGGGGTACATGAGATATATTGAAACAGGCATGCAATGTGAAATAAGCACACCATGGAGAATGGGGTGTCCATCCCCTCAAGGATATTACACTCTTCAAGTTATTTTAAAATATACAATTTAGTTATTAGTGACTATAGCCACTGTACTGTGCTATCCAATAGTAGGCCTTATTTATCCTTTCTGTGTTTTTTTTATAACTATTAACAAACTTCACCTCCCCCATATTCCCCACTAACCTTCCCAGTCTCTGGTAACCATCCTTCTACTTTCTGTGTCCATGAGGTCAAATGTTTTGGTGTTTAGATCCCACACATAAGTGAGAACATGTGATGTTTGTCTTTCTGTACCTGGCTTATTTCACTTAACATAACCATCTTCAGTTCCATCCATGTTGTTGAAAATGACTGGATCTCATTCTTCATTATGGCTGAATAATACTCCTTTTTGTTTACATACCACATTTTTCTTATCCATTCATCTGTTGATGGACACTTAGGTTGAACCATCTTTGCATCCCCAGGATAAATCCCACTTGGTCATGATAAATGACCTTTCTAATGTATTGTTGAATTGAGTTTGCTAGTATTTTGTTGAGAATTTTTGCATCAATATTCATCAGATATAGTGGCTTATAGTTTTCTTTTTTTTAATGTATCTTTGTCTGGTTTTCGTGTCAGGGTAATATTGGCCTGGTAGAACGAGTTTGGAAGTATTTCCTCCTCTATTTTTTGGAATAGTTTGAGAAGGATTGGTATTAGTGCTTTTTTAAATGTTTGGTAGAATTCTACAGCAAAGCAATCAGATAACAGGCTTTTCTTTACTGGAACTCTTTATCATGGCTTTCAGCTTGTTACTTGCTATTTGTTCTGTTCAGGTTTTGGGCTTAATGGTTCAGTCTTGGTAGGTTGTATGTAGCTAGGAATTTGTCCATTTATTCTAGATTTTTAAATTTTTTGGCATATAGTTGCTCATAGTAGCCACTAATGAACCTTTGAATTTCAGTGGTATAAGTTGTAATCTCTCCTTTTTCATTTCTGATTTTGTTTATTTGGATCATCTCTCTTTTTTTCTTAGTCTGGCTAATGGTTTGTCAATTTTGTTTAACTTTTCAACAAACCGCTTTTTGTTTCTTTGATCTTTTGTATTGCTTTTTTCATTTCAGTTTTATTTATTTCTACTCTGATCTTTATTATTTCTTTTCTTCTACTAATTTTGGGTTTGGCTTACTCTTGCTTTCCTTTTTTTTTTTTTTTTTTTTTTTTTTTTTTTGAGACAGAGTCTCACTCTGTAACCAAGGCTGGAGTGCCATGGGATGATCTCGGCTCACTGCAACCTCTGCTTCCTGGGTTCAAGCGATTCTTCTACCTCAGCCTCCTGAGTAGCTGGGACTACAGATGAATGCCACCCACGCCCAGCTAATTTTTGTATTTTTAGTAGAGACGGGGTTTCACCATGTTGGTCAGGCTGGTCTCAAACTCTTGACCTTGTGATCTGCCCACCTCTGCCTCCCAAAGTGCTGGGATTACAGGTGTGAGCCGCTGTGCCTGGCTGGTTTTCTAGTTCATTAAGATGCATCATTAGATTGTTCATTTGAAGCATTTTTTCTTTCTTGAGGTAGGCAGCTATAGCTATAAATTTTTTTCTTAGTACCGCTTTTTCTGTATCCCATAGGTTTTTGTATGTTGTGTTTCCATTACTATGTGTTTCAAGAATTTTTTTCAATTTCATATTTAATTTATTCCTTGACCCACTGGTCATTCAGGAGCATATTGTTTAATCTCCAGTATTTGTATAGTTTCCAACATTCCTCCTGTTATTAATTTCTAGTTTTATTCCATTGTTATCAGAGAAGATGCTCGATATTATTTCAATTTTTTTGAATATTTTAAGACTTGTTTTCTCACCTAACACATGGTCTATCCTCGAGAATAATTCACGTGCTGTGGAAAAGAATGTCTATTCTGCAGCATGGATGAAATGTTATGTAAACATCTATTAGATCCATTTGGTCTACACTACAGATTAAGTGTGATGTTTCTTTGTTGATTTTCTGTCTGGAAGATTTGTCCAATGCTGAAAGTGGGGTGTTAAAATCTCCAGCTATTATTGTGTGGGGACCTATTTTTCTCTTTAGCTCTAATAATATTTCCTTTATATATCTGGATGCCCCCATGTTGACTGTGTATATATTTAAAATTGTTATATCCTTTTGGTGAATTGACCCCTTTATCATTATATAGTGACCTTCTTTGTCTCTTCTCATAGTTTTTGTCTTGAAATCTATTTTGTCTGATGTAAGTATAGTGACTCCTGCTCTTTTGTTTGGTTTCCATTATCATGGAACATCCTTTTCCATCCCTTTATTTTCAGTCTGTGTATCTTTATAGGTGAAGTATGTTTCTTACAGGCAACAAATCAATGGGTTTTGTTTTTTCATCCATTCAGCTAGTCTCTGTCTCTTGACTGGAGAGTTTAGTCCATTTACATTCAACGTTATTATTGATAAGTATGGACTTACTCCTGCCATTTTGTTATTGTTTTCTGGTCTTCTCTTCCTTTTTTTTCTTTCCTTCCTATCTTCCTCTAGTGAAGATAATTTTATCTGGTGATATGATTTAGTTTTTTTGCTTTTTATTTTTTGTGTATTCATTGTATGAATTTTAATTTGAGATTATAATAAAGCTTGCAAATACTATCTTATAATCCATTATTTTAACCAGATAACAACACTATTTGCATAAACAAAGAAAAAGAAAACTAATAAAAAGTCTATGCCTTAACTTTGTCCCCCAACTTTTTAACTTTTCATTGTTTCTACTCATATCTTATTGTAGTGACAATGTTTTCAAAAGTTGTTGTAGTTATTGTTGATTGATTCATCATTTAGCCTTTCTCCTTAGTATGAGTAGTTTACACATCACAGTTACAGCGTGTTATAATATTCTGTGTTTTCCTTTGTACTTACTATTACCAGTGATTTTTGTACCTTCAGGTGATGATTTATTGCTCATAAATGTCCTTTTCTTTATGATTGAAGTACTCCCTTCAGCATTTCTTGTAGGGCAGGTCTGGTATTAATGAAACCCATCAGCTTTTATTTGTCTGGGAAAGTCTATTTCACCTTCATGTTTGAATGATATTTTCAATGGATGTACTATTCTAGGGTAAAAGGTTTTTTGTTTTGTTTTGTTTTGTTTTGTTTGTTTTTTTGTGTTTTTGTTTTTTCCTTCAGCACTTTAAATATATCATGCCACTTTCTCCTGGCCTGTAAGGTTTCCACTGACAAATCTGCTGCCAGATATATTGGAGTTTCATTGTATGTTATTATTATTTTTTTCTCTTGCTGCTTTTAGGATTCTTTCTTTATCCTTGACGTTTGGGAGTTTTATTACAAAATGTCTCCAGATAGTCTTCTTTTGGTTAAATCTGCTTGGTGTTCTATAGTCTTCTTGTACTTGGATATTTATATCTTTCTCTAGGTTTGGGAAGTTCTCTGTTTTTATCCCTTTGAATAAACTTTGTCCACTATCTCTTTCTCTACCTCCTCTTTAAAGCCAGTGACTCTTAGATTTGCCCCTTTGAGACTATTTTCCAGATCTTCTAGGCATCCCTCACTGTTTTTTATTCTTTTTTCTTTTTGTCTGCTCTGTGTATTTTCAAATAGCTATCTTCAAACTCACTAGTTCTTTATTCTGCTTCATCAATTATGCTATTAAAGGACTCTGATGCATTTTTCAATATGCCAATTGCATTTTTCTGCTTCAGGATTTCTGCTTAATTCTTTTAAATTATTTCAATTTCTTTGTCAAATATATCTCATAGGATTCTGACTTCCTTCCTTGTGTTATCTTGAATTTTTTTGAGTTTCCTCAACACAGCTATTTTGAATCATCTGTCTGAAAGGTCATATATCTGTGTTTCTTCAGGACTAGTCCCTGGTGCCTTATTTAGTTTATTTGGTGAGGTCATGTTTTCCTAGATGGTGTGAATGCTAGTAGATGTTCTTCAGTGTCTGGGCATTGAAGGGTTAGGTATTTATTGTAGTCTTTACTGTCTGGGCTTATTTGTAGTCATCTTTCTTGGGAAAGCTTTCCACATATTTGAAAGGACTTGGGTATTGTTATGTAAGCAGTATTTGCTTTATGGGTCACCTCAAGCCAGTAACCTTGTAGTTCTTGCAGACTTGGAGGGGTACCACCTTGATAGTCTTGGGCAACGTCCAGGAGAATTCTCTGGATTACCATGCAAAGACTCTTGTTCTCTTCCCTTATGTCCTCCCAAACAGACAGCATCTCTCTTTCTGTCCTAAAGCTGGGGGTGCAATGACACAAGCACCCTTGTGGCCACCACTACTATGACTGCACTGGGTCAGACCTGAAGCCAGCATGGCACTGGGCCTCACCCAAGGCTGGCTGTAACCACTTTCTGGCTACTGCCTATGTTCATTCAAGGCCCTGGGGCTCTATAATCAGCCAGTGACAAAGCCAGCCAGGCCTGTGTACTTCCCTTGAGGGTAGCAAAGTCCCCCAGACTCTGGGTGGATCCAGAAGTTTCATCTGGGAGTCAAGGACTTCTAAGGTTTTTAAAGTCTACCTGGTGTTCTGTTTTACTGCAGCTAAGCTGACACTCAAACCACAAGATGCAGTTCTTCCCACTCCTCCCTCCCCTTATCAAAAGCAGAGTAGCCTTACCCCATAGCCACTGCCACTCTAGGCCACAAGGAGTACTGCCAGACTACCACAAATGTTTCCTTAAGGCCCAAGGTCTCTTAAGTCATCTTGTGGTGAATGTTTCCTGGCCTAGCACTCACCCTTCAGGGCAGTGGGCTCCCCACTGGTCCAGAAAGGGTCCAGAAATGCCACCCAAGAGTCAAACCCTGGAATCAGAGACCTCAAGAGCCCACTTGCCATTCTCTCCTTCTGTGGCCATCTTAGTATTTAAGGTGCAAGACAAAGTCCCCTTTTCTTTTCCATCCACTTTTCTCAAGCAGAAGGATTTTTGTCCTGTAGCCACCATAGCTGGTAATGTGTTGAGTCTCAACTGAAGCCAACAAGGCTCGCCCATGGCTCATGATGTTGTACCTGGGTATTGTTGCTGGTTATTCAAGGTCCAGGGGCTCTTTAGTTAGCAGGTAATGAATACTGGCAGGACTGGGTCCTTTCATTCAAGGCAGTGGGTTCCCTTCTGGCCCAGAGTGTGTCTAGAAGTGTCATCTGGGAGCTAGGGCCTGAAACACAGGCCTCACGACTCTTACCAGTGCCCTATCCTGCTATAAATGAGCTGGTATCCTAGAAGCAAGACAAAGTCCTCCCCACTTTTCCCTCACCTCTCCTGAAGAGGAAGTAAGAGGTCTCTTTTGGAACTGCATGCTGTGCAGCCTGGGGTTAGGGGAGGGGTGATGCCAGCACTCTCTTTTCTGCCCCAACTGGTGTCTTAGTATGTTCCATTCCTCCACTCCCCCAGTCCACCATCTCTGGGCCTAGTTCAGCACTGAAACTCACCTAAGCATTGCAGTCCTTATAGCCTAGACTGCCTTTCAAGTTTACTTGGAAACAAAGAGTGCTGTAGCACTCAGTGGTAAGGTTTGTAGGCACTCAAGTTTGTACCACTTGGACTGGCAATTCCCCTTGGCTGGAGGTGGCTTAAATGCTACCTCCATGGGCAGACATCAGCTGAGTTTGGTCCGGTTTTTCTTCCTGCTCTAATAGGACAGCACTGAGTTCAGTGCCTTACAATTGCTGTGTTCTCCCAGGTCGAGAGATGCTCTCCATATCCCGTCACAACAGCTAGGGGGTTGGGGAGAGGTGGTGTTGGTGATTAAGGACCGTTTTTTCTATCTCTTCAGTGCCTCTTTCAATGACATAAAGTTAAAACCAGGCACTTGAGTGCTCAACTGATTTTTTGTTCTTATGATGATGTACTTTTTTTTTTTATACTTTAAGTTTTAGGGTACATGTTCACAATGTGCAGGTTAGTTACATATGTATACATGTGACATGCTGGTGCACTGCACCCACTAACTCATCATCTAGCATTAGGTATGTCTCCCAATGCTATCCCTCCCCACTCCCCCCGCCCCACAACAGTCCCCAGAGTGTGATGTTTCCCATCCTGTGTCCATGTGTTCCCATTGTTCAATTCCCAATGAGTGAGAATATGCGGTGTTTGGTTTTTTGTTCTTGCGATAGTTTACTGAGAATGATGACTTCCAATTTCATCCATGTCCCTGCAAAGGACATGAACTCATCATTTTTTATGGCTGCATAGTATTCCATGGTGTATATGTGCCACATTTTCTTAATCCAGTCTATCATTGTTGGACATTTGGGTTGGTTCCAAGTCTTTGCTATTGTGAATAGTACCACAATAAACATACGTGTGCATGTGTCTTTATAGCAGCATGATTTATAGTCCTTTGGGTATATACCCAGTAATGGGATGGCTGGGTCAAATGGTATTTCTAGTTCTAGATCCCTGAGGAATCATCACACTGACTTCCACAATGGTTGAACTAGTTTACAGTCCCACCAACAGTGTAAAAGTGTTCCTATTTCTCCACATCCTCTCCAGCACCTGTTGTTTCCTGACTTTTTAATGATTGCCATTCTAACCGGTGTCAGATGATATCTCATTGTGGTTTTGATTTGCATTTCTCTGATGGCCAGTGATGGTGAGCATTTTTTCATGTGTTTTTTGGCTGCATAAATGTCTTCTTTTAAGAAGTGTCTGTTCATGTCCTTGGCTCACTTTTTGATGGGGTTGTTTGTTTTTTCCTTGTAAATTTGTTTGAGTTCATTGTAGATTCTGGATATTAGCCCTTTGTCAGATGAGTAGGTTGTGAAAATTTTCTCCCATTTTGTAGGTTGCCTGTTCACTCTGATGGTAGTTTCTTTAGCTGTGCAGAAGCTCTTTAGTTTAATTAGATCCCATTTGTCAATTTTGGCTTTTGTTGCCATTGCTTTTGGTGTTTTAGACATGAAGTCCTTGCCCACGCCTATGTCCTGAATGGTAATGCCTAGGTTTTCTTCTAGGGTTTTTATGGTTTTAGGTCTAACGTTTAAGTCTTTAATCCATCTTGAATTGATTTTTGTATAAGCATTCCATTTGAAAACTGGCACAAGACAGGGATGCCCTCTCTCACCACTCCTATTCAACATAGTGTTGGAAGTTCTGGCCAGGGCAATTAGGCAGGAGAAGGAAATAAAGGGTATTCAATTAGGAAAAGAGGAAGTCAAACTGTCCCTGTTTGCAGACGACATGATTGTATATCTAGAAAACCCCATTGTCTCAGCCCAAAATCTCCTTAAGCTGATAAGCAACTTTAGCAAAGTCTCAGGATACAAAATCAATGTACAAAAATCACAAGCATTCTTATACACCAACAACAGACAAACAGAGAGTCAAATCATGAGTGCGCTCCCATTCACAATTGCTTCAAAGATAATAAAATACCTAGGAATCCACCTTACAAGGGACGTGAAGGACCTCTTCAAGGAGAACTACAAACCACTGCTCAATGAAATAAAAGAGGATACAAAGAAATGGAAGAACATTCCATGCTCATGGGTAGGAATAATCAATATCATGAAAATGGCCATACTGCCCAAGGTAATTTATAGATTCAATGCCATCCCCATCAAGCTACTAATGACTTTCTTCACAGAATTGGAAAAAACTACTTTAAAGTTCACATGGAACCAAAAAAGAGCCCGCGTCTCCAAGTCAATCCTAAGCCAAAAGAACAAAGCTGGAGGCATCATGCTACCTGACTTCAAACTATACTACAAGGCTACAGTAACCAAAACAGCATGGTACTGGTACCAAAACAGAGATATAGATCAATGGAACAGAACAGCACCCTCAGAAATAACGCCGCATATCTTCAACTATCTGATCTTTGACAAACCTGAGAAAAACAAGCAATGGGGAAAGGATTCCCTATTTAATAAATGGTGCTGGGAAAACTGGCTAGCCATATGTAGAAAGCTGAAACTGGATGATGTCTTTTTTAGGTAGATAATTTTTACTAGATGTCCTTACAGGGGTATGATTGGTGGAGCTTTGTATTTCACCATCTTGTTTTGCCTGCTTGGTTTATTTTTCTTTATCTTAAACTATAGTGGAAAGATTTTAATAAAGTAAATTGAAAAAGTACATTATTCAGACTCAAGGATCAGGGTTTATGTCATTCTTCTTCTTTCCAGTTGTACTACTGTATTAGTCAGGGTTCTTGAGAGGGACAGAACTAATAGAATATACATATATGTATATATATATATCTATGTATATATATACACACACATATATATACATATATATATACACATAGATATATATATACATATATATTAAGTACGTTAAGTAGTATTAGCTCACGCTATCACATGGTCCCACAATAGACCATCTGCAAGCTGAGGAGCAAAGAATCCAGTCCAAGTCCCAAAGCTGAAGAACTTGGAGTCTGATATTCAAGGGCAGGAAGCATCCAGCATGGGAGAAAAATGTAGGCTGTAAGCCAGTCTAACCTTTTCATGTTTTTCTGCCTGCTTTATATCCTGGCTGTGCTAGCAGCTGATTAGATGGTGCCCACCCAGATTAAGGGTGGGTCTATCTTTTCCAGCCCTGTGACTCAAACGTTAATCTCCTTTGGCAACACCCTCACAGACACACCCAGGGTCAATACTTGCATTCTTTAATCCAATTGAGTTGACATTTAGTAGTATTAGCCATCATAACTAACTTGACCAAATCACTGGACTTCTCTGAACCTGGGTTTCCATATTTGTTAATCATGCCTGTAGTCTTGAGGCCTGAGGTGGAAGATTGCTTGAGGCCAGAAGTTTGAGACCAGCCTGGGAAACATAGTAAGACACCATCTGTAAAAACAAAATTCAAAAATTAGCTGGGTATGGTGGTGCATACCTGTAGTCCCAGCTACTTGGGAGGCTGAGGTGAGAGGATTACTTCAGCCAAGGAGTTCAAGGCTGAAGTGAGCTGTAATCACACCAGAGTACTCCAGCTTGAGTCACAGAGTGAGAGTCTGCCTCTAAAATATAAACAAAGAAACAAACAAATAAAGAAATAGGAATCATAACACTTATATCACAGAGTGCTCATATTGATCAAATGAAGTGCAGATGTTAAGCATCTACTACAATGACTGTCAGTCACATTATGAGTACTCAGCAGGAATTTTTAAGAATGAAATTTAATTCCAAATTTACAATACAGAACTCGATGAAATAACCTGGGTTTCTTAGGTTTCTTTGAAGATGAGTGTTCTTTCTTTACATCCCACAATCTTAATAAAATGCTTGAGAATAAAGATTTATCACCAGTCAAGGAAAATAAAAACAGAAGCAGTTTCCTTCAAACAACAACTACATTTTATTTCTTTGAGCTAATGGCATTGTTTTCTTTATGAGCTGGAATCAAAGAACTACATTCTCCTGAATCAGCTGTCAATTTAGTGCACAAGATATTAATAAATATTTTCATTATGTCATGCCTATCTTGAAACAAACATATTCCACCCCCATTCTATTCTTCTGCCTTTTTTATTATAGATTTTCATTCATTTAGGAGTCAAATATTTCTCAAGAAATATCATGTATTTAATATTTAATTGCATTCTCTTCTGAGTATGCAAAAATTTTGCATGGTATATAACATTTTTTGAATGAGCATCTTGATTACTAGTATCAGTGGGTCACTTCTACGTACATGGAAACACTAATTCCTGACTCACATATTGTAAGTGAAAGAGAAGAAAGCCTTCAGCTATTCCAAATTATTATACAGTGTGAGTCATGACATTCTTCCATTAATAATTAATTTTATATGATAATTGCTATTCTTTTTAAAAAGTGAATTTTCTTGAAAAGAATATCACATTGAATTTTTAACAATTGTGCTTATACTTTTCAGCTTGTTATCCAAAATTCATAAGCAGCCTGAGATAAATAAATGTGCTGGATGCCCCATAGTCAGGGAAGCAGACAAGATAAAGGATGGCCAACAGGCAGATAATGAGAGAAGGTAGGCATGAGATGTCAAGGAAATATTTGCTTGTGTCAGTTTTGTGGGGGCTAGATAGGATCTTCATCCTTGCCATGACTGAACCTTATGGTTTAGAATATATTATGTTTATCTAGAGTTACCTCCTTTACATAAAAGTCTGGTTTATAAAAAAGTAGAAGGGAGTCATCAGTTTTTCTCCTGCAGTGTGGTTTCAGGATTCTACAACCACCAATAATACAGTTTTTTTCCATTTCTCTCAGTGTGTTCCAATCTTTTTAATCCATCAAGAATGATTCAGGTCTATTTTGTTTATAAAGTTTTACCTTGTCATGTGACCCATAGGGATTCCATGATGTTTTGAAACACTAATTTGACACTGATCTGTGGGACAATATCAAAAGGTCTAAATTCATGTTACTGGAAGATCAGAATTAGAACAGAGTGTAGTGCAGAAAAAAATTTTGAAGAAATAGTGACTGAAAACTTCCTAATTTTGGTAAAAGAAATAAATTTATAAATTAAAGATTTTAAAAATTAATTTAAATTTTTATTGATACCTAATATTTTACATATTTATGGGGTACATGTGATATTTTGTTGCATGCATATAATGTGTAATGATTGAGTCAGGGTATTTGGGATATCCATCACCTTGAGTATTTATCATTTCTATGTTGTATGAACATTCCACGTTCTATCTGGTAGCTACTCTGAAATATACAATACAGTGTTGCTAATTATGGTCGCCCTACTGAGCTATCAAACAGTGAAACTTACACCTTGTATCTAACTGCATGCTTGTGCCCATTAGCCAACCTCTCTTCATTTCTTCCTCCCACCCACACACCTTTCCCAAGCTCAGGTATCTATCATTCTACTCTACACTTCCATGAGATCAAATTTTTTAGCTCCCAATTCGAGTAAGTATATGTAAAATTTGTCTCTCTGGGTCTGGCTTATTTCACTTAACATAATCTCTAGTTTCATCCACGTAGCTGCAAATGACATAATTTTATTCTTTTGATGGCCAAATAGCATATCTACCCCTTTTCTCTATCTATTCATCATTGATGGACACTTAAATTGATCCTGTATCTGTGTTATTTTGTACAGTGCTGTGTGCTGTAATAAATATGCAACTACAGGTGATAAAGTGTTGATACAGGTATCACTTTGCTATACTGATTTCTTTTCCTTTGGATCAATATCCAGCAGTGAGGTTGCAGGATCATATAATAGTTCCATGTTTAATTTATTAAGAAATCTCCATAATGTTTTCCATAGTGGTTGCACTAATGTACATTCCCACCAATAGTGTGTAACAGTTCCCTTTTCCCCATGTCCTCACCAGCATCTGTTACTTTTTGTCTTTTTAATAATAGCCATTTTATCTGGTAAGGTGATATCTCATTGATGTATTGATTTGCATTTTTCTGATGATTAGTCATAGTAAGGATTTTTTTTCATATACCTGTTGGCCATTTCTACATCTTCTTTTGAGAAATGTTTATTCATATCCTCTGGCCACTTTTAATAGAATTATTTGTTTTACTGTGTTCTCTGTTGAGTTGTTTGAGTTCCTTGTCTATTCTGAATATTAGTCCCTTGTCAGATGAATAGTTGGCAAATATTTCCTCCCATTCAACAAGATGTCTCTTTACCCTATGGATTGCTTGCTGTGTAGAAACTTTTGAGTTTAATATAGTTCCAATTTGGCTTTTTTTGTTTTAGTTGCCTGTGCTTTTGAGGTCTTTCCCATAAAATGTTTGCCTAGACCAATGTCCTGAAATGTTTTCCCTATGTATTCTTCTAATAGTTTTATAGTTTTGGGTCTTACTTTTTTGCCATTAACCCATCCTGAGTTGATTTTTGTATATAGTGAGATATAGGCTTTCAATTTTTATTCTTCTGCATGTGGATATTCATTTTTCACATAATGAATTATTAAAGAGGGTGTCCTTTCCCCAGTGTAAGTTCTTGATGGCTTTGTCAAAAATCAGTTGTCTATAAATATTTATTTCTGGGTTCTCTGTTTTATTTCATTGGTCTACATGTCTGTTTCCATAGCAATAGCATGCTGTTTTGGTTACTATATGTAATATATTTTGAAGTCAGGTAATGTTATGCCTTCAGCTTTGGTGACTTTGCTCAGGATTGCTTTGGCTATTTGAACTCTGTCTTGATTTCATACACATTTTATGATTGTTTTTCTCTAATTCCGTGAAAAATGACATTGTTTTTTAGCACGTTGAATATATCATCCCATTTTCCCCTGGCCTGTAAGTCTGCTGAGAAATCCACTGTTAAACTGATGGGGGTTCTTTTATAGTGACTAGACACTTTTCTTTTGCTGTTTTTAAAACGTTCTCTTTGTCTTTGACTAGATATAATGTGCTCTAAAACAGAATTTTTTGTATTATATTTATTTGGGGATCTTTTAATCTTCCCGAATCTGGATATCTAAATCTCTTGCTAGACTTGGGCAGTTTTCACCTATGATTTCATTACATAGGCCTTCTAACCCTTTCATTATCTCTTTGCCTTTTAGGACACCAAAAATCTGAATATTTTGTTACTTTGTGATGTTCCATATATCATGAAGACTTTGCTTATTCATTTTTATTCTTTCTTCTTTATAATTACCTGATTGGATTATTTCAATAGACCTATTTTCAAGTTCTGAGGTTCTCTTTTTTTGCTTGATACATTGTATTGTCAAAGATGCTGAATGTATTTTGTATTTTATTCAGTGAATTCTTTAGTTCCAGAATTTCTGGAGTTTTTCCTTTTGTATGATATCTATCTCTTTGATACATTTCTCATTCATATTCTGAATTGTTTTTATGATTTATTTGTTTTGTTTTTCAGAATTATCTTTTATCTCACTGAGCTTCTATATTATGCATATTTTGAAATCTTTTTCTGGGATTTTATGAATTTCTTTTTGATTGGGATCTGTTGCTGGTGAATTATTGTGTTCCTTTGGAGATGTCATATTTCCTTGTGTTTTCATGTTTCCTGTGTTTTTACATTGATATATGTGCTTCTGGTATAATTGTTGCTTCTTCCAGTTTTTGAATTTGCTTTCATTGCAAAGGACATTTTTCTGAAAATGTATCTGTGGTGTTGGTTGGATAAAACATTTTAGTTTTGCTTCTGGCTGCATTCAGTACTGTAGTCTTTGTATAATTTCTTTGGCTATAAACAGTGTCAGTGGTGTCTATGATTTCCTTGGTGGCTGAGGGTATGGTTATTAGTGGAGGCTGTGGTGAAGTTTTTCTGGGCACCTGACTTCCAGGTGGGCCAGTCTTCAGGCCCTAGAGATGGCATTGGTGGGTTTAGCATGCCTGTCGTTGAGTGGTGTATGCTGGCACTGGTGTTACCAAGTCCAGGCAGGCTGATTATTGGGCCTCTAGGTGGCTTGCTCATGTTCTAGGAATGACAGTCGTGGTTTGGGTAGATGGGTGGGTTCTTGAACACTTGAGAATTGAATGTGGCATGGGTGATGACAGTAGCAGTGGTGGGACAATGCCTAGGACCAAAGCGGTGCATGTGGGTATGCGTAGTGGTTGCAACAGGTTGGACAGGCTGGTGCCCAGACCTAAAAGTAGTTTATGCAGGTGGGTGCCAGTAGTGGTGGTAGCAGCAGATTGAGTGGTCCTGATCTCAGACCCCAGGAGAATTCAGGTGCCACTGGTGGTGGATTGGACTAGGCTTCATGTCTCTGGACAGTATGCTTAGGTACTATGGGGGAGAAGCCTGGTGAACCTGGACCTACCTTCAGGCCCCTTGGTGGTGAATTGTTCATTAAAGTGTTAGTTGTGGTAAGCAGAGACATGGTTATCCCCAGGTAGCTGATAGAATGCTCAAGGGGTACTCCAGAGGCTGTACCGAGACCCTGTTACTGGAAAGGGTAAGCTTGCTTTCCCTGGGAGCAGCCGCAAACAAGCAGCTGTGGGGCATCAATTTCACTTGTGCCTCAGCTATGCAGCAGCCCACAGCAGTGGCAGTTGCTGGCAGTGGAATTTGTCCTTGGGACACATGAAAATGTGAGGCAGTACCTGTGCTGGGGTCGGGGGAATGTGTGGGATCATTGTTCATGGTTCATGCCTCAGCCCAGGTGGCAGTGTAGGATACTGACTGGCAAACACTGTGTTCTTATAACAGCACCATGCTGCAACTGCTTAGGACATAGGGGTTTGTGGTACCCCGTATGAGCACTCTCTCTAGAGCAATGCCTTCACACAGTCTCCAGGCAGCTTTTTTATGTTAATCCTGGGGCCTGTGAGGGTTAAGGGGCTCTTCCACTCCTGGAATTGTAGGAGTCTGTGGCAGGAATGTGGAATACTGAGGGTCTCTCTCTTACCTTTTCCCCGTATTAAGGAGCTACTTCATTTCCCAGCCAATCCCAGGCAAACATGCTGCCTCATTTCTCTCTTTGCTTTTGGTGCTTTCTGTCACTTCTCTATTGAATGTCAGAGTTCTCTCTTAGATAACCTATTCCAAATATGATTGTCTATTCGTTATTTTGGTTCCTCTTCATGGAAGATGTATCTAGTCAGCCATCTTGAAGCCCCTCCATTAAATGGTTTTTGAAAAAGCCCTTAATGTATAAACTCAAGGAATCCCACACTCAGACATAGGATGATCCAACTTGTGGAAATCAAAGGGGAAAAACATGGAAATGATACATTACCTTTAGAGGAATAAGAATTCATGTAATAGTGGATTTATATAATAGTGGATTTCTTATGTGAATCCACAGATGCAGTAACACATTTGTCAAGTGATGAAAGAAAATAATTATCAATCCAGAATTCTATATAAATAAATTCATTAAAGAGTGAAGGTGAAATAAAAACATTCTCAGATGAAGAAAAACAAAGAAAATCTGTCATCAGCAGATTTATACTGAAAGAAATGTTATAGGAAACTTCAGGGTGGGACAAATTTCAGAAATGAAGGGAGAACAAAAAAGATTGTAACAATCTGGTTAAGTGTATTAAAATATATTATAATTTTAAATAGGATAGGTATGACATATTAAAAATTATAACATTATATGGTGGGTTTTGTGAATGTATGTAGATGTAATATATATGACAACAACAGAAAGGAGAAAGAATAAAGGACTGTGGTGGCAAGATTTGCGAATTCAAACTGCAGTGATAAAACATTAGTTTCAAGTGGATTGTAAAGTAAGCATTTATATTATAATCCTTAGAGAAATCGCTGAGTATATTGAACAAAAATATAGTAAAAAACTCATTAAATAAAAATGCAATAGCATAAAGGATTTAAAAATTCAACCAAAAAGCAGGAGAAGGAAAAATAAAAACTAAAAGCAAAGAGGACAAATAGATATCAAGTAATAAAATACTAGCATACATTCAAGCATATTAATAATTACATCAAATGTAAATGATCGAAACACACCAAGTGAAAGATTGTCAAATTGGATTAAAAAAACAAAGCCCAATTATAAGTTGTATATGATAAAGCTACTTTAAATATAATGGTATAGATGGTTTAAAATAAAAACAGTTTAAAAAATCACATGCAAAAACTAATCAAAAGAAAGCTCAAGGAGCCACAGTAATATCAGACAAATTGCATGTCAGCCCAAAGAAAATTATCAGGAATAAGAAGAAAACAATATGATAGAAGGGTTTATTTAAGAAGATATAATAACCCTAAGTGTATAGGCACCTCACAACAGATATTTAAAATACATGAAACAAAATTGATACAATTTAAAGGATAAATAAGCGAAATCACAATTATAGGTGGCAGGTTTAACAATAGTGGAAACATAATGAAATCCATATGGATAAAGATGATTGGAAAAACACCATCAACCAGTTAGATGTTATTGATATTTATAGAGTATTATGCATAACAACAGCAGAATCCACATTACTTTCAAGTGCACATAGAACATTTATCACAGTAGATTTAACATCATGAGTCACAAAATAAATGTCAATAAATGTAAAGAATTGAAATTACACAAAGTTTGTTTTTTTGGCCACAATATAATTGAACTAGGGATCTATAGCAGAAATACATGAACAAAATTCTCAAATACTTGGAAATTAAACAAAGATCAAAGGAATTTTCAAGAAATAAGAATATATTTTTAATTGAAGGGAAATTAGAATATAATACATCAACATTTATGGGATGAAGTTAAAACAGTTCTTAGAGGGAAACGTACAGTTTTAAATATTACTGATATAAAAGAAAGACTTTGAATAATTATTTTTTATCTAAAAAAATCATAAAAAAGTAGCATAAACCCATAGCAAGTAGAAGGAAAAATAATAAGAAAAAGATTTAAAAAAATCAATGAAGTTGAAATCAGGGAAAAAATAGAGAAATCAATGAAACCGAATTTTGTTGTGATAGTTAGTTAATTTTATGTGTCAACTTGGTTGAGCCATATTGTCCAGATATTTGGTCAAACATTATTCTGGATGTTTCTGTGAAGGTTTTTTTTAGATGTAACTTACATTTAAATTGATAAACTTTAAGTAAATCAGATTGCTGTCATAATTTGGGTGGGCCTTATCCAATCAGCTGAAAGTTCTTAAGACCTCATCTGAAACATAAGCTCTTCCTAGTTTTCTAGCAGACTGCCTTCAGATTCCATTTGCAGCACTTTTCAACCGACTGTCTATGGACTCAAACCACCACTTTTTCCTGAGTCTCCAAACTGCCAACCTTTCTCATTGGATTTTAAACTTGCAAAGCCTTCACAGTCATGTGGGCCAATTCATTCATATAAATAAATAAACAAATATCTTCTGTTATTTATATTTCTGTGAAGAACTTTGACTAACCTACTTGTTCTTTGGAAAAAAATCAATAAAACGAATAAACATACATTAAGATTCAATTTCATAGAGAGAGGGCACAAATCAATATCAGGAATGGAAGAAAGCATATCACTACAGACCATGCAAACATTAAAAAAGAAAGAGAATATTATTAAAAACTCCTTGAACATAAATTGAACAACTTAGATGAAATAATACATTTCTCAAAGTCACACATTATCAAAATTACCTGAGAAGAAATAAATAACCTGAATAGTGCAAACTTTTAAAGAATAAAATAGTAACACAAATTCTATGCAATCTTTTTATAAATTAGAAGTAGAGGTAAAACTCATTTTATTCCAACATTACACAAATTCTAAAATCAGTCGAAAAACTCACAAGGAAAGAGAGTTAACAACAGATATACATTTATTATGAATGTAATCACAAAAATCCTCAATAAATATTGTAAATCTAATGAAACAATATATGAAAAGACTAATATATCACCGCAAAGTAGGATTTATCCTGGGAATGGATGGCTGGTTAAACATTTGAAAATTAATATAATCTACCATCTTTATAGACTAAACAAGAAAAATCAGATTCTTATCAATTGGTGTAGAACATACTACTGACAAAATTCAATATCAATTCATGATAATAACTGTCAGCAAACTAAAAATAGAAGGAGCCATTGTTAACACTGATGCAATAAATTTGAAAAACATCTACAACAAACATCATATTTTATGGTGAAAAACTGAATAATTTCTTCCTCAGCTTAGGGACAAGGCAAGCATGTCCATGCTTACCGCCTATTCAACATCATACTAAACATTCTAAAGAGTACGATATTACAAGAAAAATAATTGAAGGCATGCAGATTATGAAAAAGAAAGAAAACTGCCCCATCTTAAATTAGCAAGATTATCTCTGATGAAAACCTTACACAATCCACAAAAAAAGCTCCTAGAACTATTAAGCGAAGTTAACAAGTTGATAACATGCATAAAAAATCATCCAACAAAAATTAGCCATATTTCTACAAATCAACGTTAGAAAATTGGAAACTGAAATTAAGAAAAAAATACCACCTACAATAGCTGTATGAAAGATAAAATATTTAGGTATAAATATAATCAATATGCACAGATTCTCCTGAAAAATATACAACACTAATGAAATAAATAAAAAATCTAAATAAATGAAGAAAAGTATGTTTATTTATGGATTAAGATATTCTATGTAGTTAGGATGTCAATTTTTCCAAAAAAGTTTAATAGATTTAATGCAATGCAAACTAAACTCCCAGAAATGTTTCTGTAAACGTAAATAAGCTGATTCTAGAATTTATATGAAAAGCCAAGGAACTAGAATAATCAAAACAACGTTTAAAAGGTCAACAAATTTAAAAGAAGCAGTAACCCAATTTTGATCCTCAGTAAACAAGACAATGTGGTATTGGTGAAAGAAAGAACAGACAGATCAATAAAACAGAAGAGAGAGTACAAAAAAAGACACATATAAATGTGGTCTACTAATTTTTGACAGAGATACAAATGCAATCTATTAGATAATAGATAGTTTTTAAAAAATGAATGGCATTGATGGTAGTGATTCATATCAGACACAATAGACTTACAGACAAGGATTATCGGAAAAGATAAAGAGAGAGCATTTCAAGATGACAAAAGAGTGGATTGAGCAAGAAAATATAATAATCCTAAATATGTATGCACTTAATTAACAGGGGCTCAGAATATATGGACTAAAAACTGGCAACACTAAAAAGAAAAACAAATTCACAACCATAATTGGAGATTTTAACAGCTTTTATTGATAATTGATAGAGCAATAGAAATAAAATCACTAAGGATATAGTTAATTTGAACAACACTATCAATCACCTTGATCTTTTTGACATTTATAGTAAACCACGCCCAACAACTGCAGAATACATATTATTTTCAAATGTACATGGAATGCTGGCCAAATTGGAACATATGTTGGGTCATAAAACATGTTGCAATAAATTGAAAAAGGTTGAAATGTGATCTAACCACAGTGAAATTAAATTAGTTACTAATAACAAAATTATATTTGGAAAACCTCCAAATATTACTAACAATACCAATTTAAATGAATCACATATGAAAGAACAATTTCAAGGGAAACAGAAAATAATTTGGAATGGAATGGTAATACAAATAAAAATTTATGGGATGATGCTAAGTTATTGGCTAGAGAAATTTACATATTTATTTACATTAAAAAGAAGAAAGGCATGAAAAATAATCTAGCTTCTACAGTAAGAATTTAAGAAAAAGAGAGAAAATTAAATCCAAAGTAGATAGAAGAAAGAAAATAATAAAAATAGGAGCAAAAAGAAATGTTGATAGAAAATCACAGAGAAAGTTATTGAGTCAAAAGTTTATTTATGCTAAAACTAATAACATTTTAAAAACTGCTAGCCAAACTAATAAGGAATAAAATACAAAACATAAATTAATAGTATCAGAAATAGAAGGCTGTTACTACAGATCCTCCACATTTATAAACTAATAAAATGTTACGAACAATTTTATACTCATAAAATTCCAGTAACTTAGATAAAATAGACAAATTGCTATTAATAATAAGACTCAAATTACCAAAATCTAACACATTGTAAAATAGAACATGTGAATATCCCTATATCTTATAAAAGAAATACATTTGTAATTAAAAACATTTCCACAAATAAGATTCCATTGTCGAATGTTTAGAAAAGACTTTCACTTGTACACAAACATTTTCAGAAAACTGTGGTAGAAGGCATAACCTTCATAGGAAAACCAAGCCAAGATCTAAGATTTATGCTCCAAATCCATTAGTATTTATATAGGATAATGATGTATTACATTATAACTATGTGGGTGGCATTCCAGGAAAGCTATGGTATTTTTAAATTTAAATAACAATATAATGTACCATATTAACAGAATAAATATTTGAATCACAATACTCGCAATATCTGTGATATAGGCAGTATCAAAATGCTAATTTGTCCAACCACCTCTGATGCAGGAAAATTTTACACGACATTTCTTTTTTTGAGTCATCAAATTTCTATCTAAGCATTTTCTATGTGATACTGCTTTTGTAAAATGGAAACAATCTGCATTTTAGAAACAGACAGTCCTGTGCTTGATTTATGGCTCTGTCAATAAATAGTAGTGCATTCATGGGCATGTTTCTTTACTTCTTTAGATCTCAACTTCATTATTCACATGGAGATATTTGACAGAGACTGTAAAAATTAGAAATAATGAATATGAAGCACCTGACATATTGTAGGCATTCAATAAATATTGAATGTTTTGAGTAAAACTTGGAAGGCAGCCAGGCACAATGACTCAAGCCTGTAATCCTAGCACTTTGGGAGGCCAAAGCGGGAGGCTCATTTGACCCCAGGAGTGTGAGGCCAGCCTGGGAAACATAGTGAGACCTCATCTCTCAAAAAATAAAGTAAAATAAATAGCTGAGGGTGGTGGCATGTGCCTGTAGTCCCAGTTACTCCAGAGGCTGAGGTGGGAGGATTGCTTGAGCATGGGAGATTTAGGTTGCAGTGAGCCAAGATCTCAACACTGCACTCCAGCCTGGGTGACACAGAGAGACCCTGTCTCAAAACAACACCAACAACGAAAACTTGGAAGGCATCTAATTCTCGTAATATTAGCGTATAGTTCACATTAATGTTACAGAAATAAGGTCAGGTGCCTTTCAAGTTTTTCTCTTTACTACATTCAACATATGCATCTTAAATGTATGTTCTGTTTTTTTTCTCCTCTGACACTCTGACACCTAGAATAGTTCCTGAGATAAATGTCCACAATTGTTTGATATTATAGAAATGAAAAGTAGCTTATATCAGAAGTTTTCAACTTTTTGGTCTCATTATCCCTTTATACTATAAAAAATTGAGAGCCCCAAAGAGCTTATATTTATTTTGTCTGTATAGCTATATTACTTCCATTACCAATATAAAACAAATATTAATTCACAAAAAGTACTACTTGTTAAAATAAATGTATACTTTCCAAAAATAGTGAGAAAAATGGCATTATTTTATATTTTTGCAAACCTCTTTGAAGTCTGGCTTGCTAGACATTAACTAGACTCTCATATCTGCTTCATCACCCAGTGAGTTCTAGTATGTAGTTTTAGCTGAAGTAAATGAAGAAAATCAGTTTGACACAGACCTGAATTGGAAGGAGAAGTACATATTTCAGCAGCATTTTCAAATAATTATATATGCTGTTCTTTGATACCACACAAAAATGACGTAAGTAGTAGTTTTGTCTAGGTTATTTGCAATGTAGAATCTCAAACCATGTCAATGAATTGTCACATTAAATTTCATTAGTCTAACTGTAGTCTCAAGGAATGTTTGACTCATGTATGATGTTGTAACATCATGCATGGATCACTCGAAAAATATTAGTTGATATTTAATATTTAATGATTGATGTGGATCTTCCATAGACACATTTTATTAGATAATATCATCAATAAATCACATTTGTTAATATCATTACTGAGCTCCATAGTAAAGTTTTTAAATATTGCAAAGTTTAAAAGTTAATACTGATGGACACAAGTTTGCCAAAATCTTAATTTTTGCTAGAAAGCCCTAATTTTATCATTGACTACAAATATTGGCCACTATTTTCTTCAAAATGGCAGGCTCACTTTGTCCATTTTTCAGAAAACGTCTGCCAAATACATCAGTCTGAATAACCATAGTTGCTCTATTTCTGTTCTATGAGAAAAGCAGTTAGATCAAAACCAAATCACACAAAATCAAGTGCTTTTTCTTGATACAACTATTGTACTTTGGTGTGCAGAACTACTTTACGTATATTTCCCATTTTGTCACACAAAATATAAATAAGAAAGTACTCAAGGGTCAATACCTGATAAAGTTAGACATTGCTACAACTTTATCAAAGATGGTTTTATGTAAAACTGGCATTTACTAGTATGATAGAGATAAGTTACCAGTATACCTTGTTGCCACTGTTGTACTAGTAATTTTACTTCCCATATAACCTCATTATTACCTAATAAAGTTATTATATTGAAATTCCAAAATGTACCTTTTGTCTTTTTTATAAAATTGCAGGGTTTATCTAGGAATTTCAAAATAATGACTTTTTTGATAACAAACTTAGAGAGACTGGGAGGTATAATTGCAGATAGCCAGAGATAGTAAAAGAAAAAGTACTGAGAACAAACTGAGTTAATCCCTGAGAAAGTATATATTTATACTATCTTAGAAAATTCCAGAAAACGTAAATATACATTCCATTAGCTATCAGATTGATAATGATAATGCCATCACACTACAGGTAGCCTCTGGAAAATTCCATGGTTACACTCATAAGAAAATAAGAGTGAAAAGGTCAAATAACATTTTAGTGTTATGTAAATAGTTCTGACTGCACAAACTCCTTTAAAGAGTTTCAGGAACAGTTAGAGACTCCTACATCAAACTTTGAAAACTGCTGGCTAATATTCTTTCTAGAAAATTCTATAGGTTAGAAAATGCTACATTATGATGTGCTAAAATAAGCCTCCTGGTCCTAGTTTTTCCCTTTTTTCATGGTTAGAAATCCAGGGCTCTTCAAACCTGCATTGAAACCGAAAGAACCTTTTTAGTCCACCAAAAAGAACTGCGTATTACCACCTTCATTCAATGCAAGAGCCAGCTGAGGTGAAGTCGCCAGAGGCCAAGGACAGAAGCCGGGAGTAAAGCATCACCACACAGCCTTCAATCACCAACGGTTTTGGATTGTTTGATCAGGCCATTTCTTATGGCCTTTTCATCTATCATTTTTATGCCTCTCTGTTTCTTTTTTCAAGATTTTGTTTTTGTGTAATGTTGCTGGGTGTTCTGTCCTTGATTTCCTTGTCACACAAGTGAAGGAAGTGTTCCATCTGATATGAAGCCACATGTCAGCACCTGTTTTCTGGACTGATTTGTTCATCATTTTCATTTCTGTTTGCCAACACTGCAGGGTCTTTTCTGTCAACAGCAACAACACATCTGTGCTCTCTGTGCCTGGTATTCACTTTCATGGATGTCAAAATCCAGGGTCTGATGAGTGCCCTTGAGGTTCAGCCCATCACTTAAGTAGTGCTTCTGTTTCAATGCCCAATTTTTTGGCTAACTGAAGTTGTGGTTAAGCCTTGTTGAAATATCAAATTTGACTGTCTGTTTGGGTGGATAATCTAATGGGAAAATGGAGGTAATTCTTCTCCAACACCGGGAGAAAATTATGCTCTTACCACATTTGCAAAAGGACATTTTGTTTTAGGCTCAAACATCGGTGTAATCCATTGCAATCCCATCTGACATAGCAATTATGTATTAAGACCCCACCAGTCATAGGCATTGTGTCTATATTGCGCTGAGATCTTTGAAACATAAGCAAAGGATTAAATTTGGAGACAGAGGTAACACAGAAAGATTGGAACTCCTCACTTGGCTAGTGCAGGTGACTTTAGGCTTTTGTGGCACTTTAGTAAGCATAGTCCATAGGTATTTTCTTCAACTATGGTGGTTTACAGCGATTTATGTTGAGTTAGGCAGAATATCTTTTATAATCATGCAGATAGTTTTTAACTGATGTGGCCTAAGTAGCTTTAAGCCTCAGGTTCCAGTATGCATGTAAGACTTTAACCTCGGTAGATCACTGTAAGGTTTGGTACATTATTTGAGTAAGTGTTGTTTTTATACAGGGAAGGGTGCAGGTGCAAATTGTAACAAATGTCAGCTGTAAGGGCCTAGTGTACTGGCCAAATGCAGCTGACCTTGAACTACATAGTACTCCTTAGTTTGTTATCGTAGGCAAGTTTAGAATGGAAATAAAATCACGCACATACAAGATATCTTAAATCATAAAAATATCAGACAAACCAAAATTGAGGGACATTCTAAAAAATATTGGGCCTTTTTCGTCAAAAATGTTAATGATACTGTTATAAAAGAGAAAATGAGCCTAAGTATCTTAGAGTAAAGGAGAATAAAAGATAAATAAAAGAATAAAGGAGAATATAAATGATATAAAAAGAATAAAGGAGAATGCCAGAGTAAAGGAGAATAAAGAGAAACAAAAACTAACACAGTGGTTAATCTTGGATTGGATCTTGTGTTGAGGAAAAAAAAATTTCTATAAAGGAAAACATTGCTTTAATTCAGAAAAAGTTGAGTATGGATTGTATATTAGATAATAGTATTGAATTCTAAATTTCCTGAAATTGATAATTTAACTTTAGTTATGTAAGAGAATCCCCTTGTTGGGAGATACATTATCTATTCTACAGTTTTTAGAAATAAAATGTCTCAAATTTTACACTTTATTCTCAAATCTTTTCTCAAAATTAATGAATATATTATATATTTACATATAGATGTGTGTGTATGTGTGTGTATGTGTATATGTGTGTGAATGTGTATGTGTGTGTGAAGAAACAGGAAGAGAAAGAAGAGAGCAAATGTGGCTAAATATTAACAGGCAAACCTAGATGAAGAATGTGAGTGTGTGTGTGTGTGTGTGTGTGTGTTCTTTGTAATATTCTTACAATTTTCTTTCTAGGTCTGAGTTTTTTAAAAAATAAATTGAACAATTGAAAAACAGTCTCTTTCTCTTCCCCCAGAAAGGCTTACTTGCCAGCCAGCATTGTAAAAAATTAATTGCTGTTTTTACCCTGTTTTTAAATCAAATGTTTGGCAGGGATATGGGCCTAAAACTGGATTAGCAGTTGAGATGCCTCTGCTTCAGAGCCTTTTTGAGGTTCTAGCTTTAAATCTTTAGTGCCAAGCCTTTTTAGGTACAGTTGCAACATCTTTGCCAAATTCAAGAATCACCCATCATCGCATGATTATAACTTGTAATGGATTTTTCCTTTTATACAAGTTCTGAACTTGATTTCAGTCAACTGAAGTGGTGCATCCCCAATAATGTGAAGGATTTTGTTCATAAACAAATAAAAAATGAATGTGCTCCCTAATTTTAAAGATAATATATTTTACTTGGTAAATGTATAGCATGAAATCAAAGAAATTCTGGCAAATCCAAAGGTACCCAAGGTATTTAAATATATTGTGTTTCTAACAATCACATTTGCCTAAAAAACAAGGGAAGAACTGGCATATTTAAAAATACTCTTCAGTATTCTCATTAGAACAGATGCACAGAAAAGTATCTGAGTAAATGAAGGGGAGTAAATGAACCTAAGCTAACTAGCTTGAAGAAGAAATACATTTCTTTAGGGCTTGGAAATGATAAAGATCTTAGAGGACACATTATTCATAGAAGGAAAAGAAAATGAGATCTTAAAGACTAAGGGAGACATAGGAAAAAGGATAATTGTAGCCATATCTAGTTATTCTTGTAGAGGATGTTAGAAGAGAGAGAGAGATGCTGTTATAAGCAGAAAAGGGAATTGGAATCCAAAGTAAACAGCAAAAGAAAACATGCAAATTCTCAGTCTATCAGCTCCCCAGAAGGAATCAGGTTCTGGGGACTACTAAGAAATATACTTGTAAAGCTGTAATTCGAGAATTCAGAGTAAGAACAGTTACATATACTACCTATACTCCCAAGAGCTAAACTAGAAAGTTACAAATTACACAGGATTGGGATGGAGATATCAGAAAATCCTATTAGAATACAGACTTTAAGAACTGCTGGGTGATCTTCAAGTTGTCAACAATATCGTGGTTAGCTTGCAGTTGCTGAGTGTGCCCTGAGAAAATTATGCCCCCAAATTTTGAAAATATAACTCTGGGGTAGACATAGCTAAGATAAGGAAGATTAAGGGGAGACAAGAAAGTCAAAAATAAATTGACATCAGACCTAGGCAAAATACTTGTCCAATGGGATAATAATCTCTGGGCGATATTGTCCAGCTCAGAGAAATAAGACTGACAAGATATATTTCTTCACCGGTTGCTTTGGTATGCTCATAATTCATTGACTTCATATATCTCACTATAGGACAATAGAAAAGACAAATAAGAGGAATATGTAGAAAATTGAATTTTTCTCTCTTTGGGAATAAGGAGAAGGGAAGGTAAAACGAAAGAGAGCTTTTGGTTCCATCTCACATTACACGTATTAGGGAAACTAAAAGACCAATCCAAGGAGCAGGTAAAGCTATTATGAACACAATTGAGCCCTTCCTAAAAGGTGTGTATAAAAGGCACATAGGGGAACAATAGAGAAAAAATAAAACACTGGAAGCAAATCTTATTCCAGAAACAGATTTAGCGAAAGAAAATTCCAAAACATTAAAAAATAAGAAAACAAATGATTTGATGATTGCAAAAGAGAGGTCTTTGGTCATCACTGGGTCCTTAGAGTAACAAGATTTCTTCTGGAATCCACCAAGCATAATTATCCATATGGAACAAATGTGATCAATAGGAGTGTCTTTCCAAGAAAGCAGGTTTCTGAGGTGTAAGAAATCCCAGAGCAAGACTGTCAATAGCTACCATAAAACTTAAAATGCCTTTTCAAAGGTACCAAGAAAGCTGTCACTAAACTGACCCTATAAACATTTTAGTACTGGTACCAGAAACATGGGAGCCAATGGTAAAATGAGAATTAATAAGCTTTGAATATGCTAGATGGAAGGTAAAGATGACTGTGACAATTGCAATTAAAAAAACTGCAAAATAATGTAGCAGTGTCTCAGATATCATTCTTCACCAGCAGAGGACAGAATGCATATATATGGTTTATTCTACCTGTAGTAATTCACATAATCTTAAAATGACTCTCCTTATAGATTTCTCCCTATTGAAGTTTTATTCACAACTTATGCTATTAGGACAACTGGCCTAAACTGCCTATCATTCCGAAGTGGCCAAACTAACAGAGAAGACAGATTCTCTGTCTTTACCCAATCTCAGATAACTTTGAGTCTATGCTTTAGGTTCTAAAATACTACTGTGACTCTAGAGGTTAGGAATACACTTTCGTTATTTGTCTGAAAAATTGAGACAGCTGTGGTAAAATTTTATTTTTTTTCTGCTTCTGGGCATGATTGAATAACTACTGGTCTAGCCCTCCCACTATAAACAGCTATGGAAAGGGACAAAATATGTGAAATGGCAGTTTTAGATATCCAACAAAAAGCAGCATAAGATCGTGACCCCCAAATAAGAGAAACATCAGGTAAGACCCTTAGTCACTCTGGCTCTCTGTCTGCAGTCACTGTCTGTACTGTAGCACAGGAAGACATGCCAAGCAAAGCATGATATTCTCACTAAGCTGGTAAGACAGATATCAGAGATTGGTGATGATGAGGCAGATAGAATGCATGGGACATGATACTGAAGAGAAAAGTACTGTGCAGAACAGATGTACCACAAACTCACAGTGGTGCCCTAATGTCTTTGATCCAATATTTGCATACGAGCTGAGGAAATCTCCTTAAGGGCTATCATAGAACGATTTCTAAGGAAATGTCAGCTGAATGGAAATTCTTGAGATCATACCAAAAGTAGAAGTTCCAGGCAGACAGAATAGAGACCTCAGCAAACACCTTGAATATTCAGATGATACTGCAGAATAGCAGTAGGGCCACTCTAGCCTGAGTGTAAAAGATACTCATGATCCACCTTAGAAAACTTTAAAACATGCTTGAAAAGCACCTAGTTGGTTCAGAAAATTAACTGGATGCCAGATCAAAGCACAGCACTCTTTAAAAAAATATAACATAAGCCAAGGTTACTTATAACATACTATCAACAGTAGTAAGAAAGCAAAACAAAACAAAATACTACAAATGCAAAGGAACAGGAATATATTACCTATAACTAGAAAAAAACCAGCAATTGGAAACAGACTCAGAGATAACAGAAATGTCAGAATTAGCAGACAATGACTTTAAAAGAGCTATTACAAACAGTTTAAGGAATTAAAAGAAAAAAATGAACAAAACAAGTAAAGAGGTAGGAAATTTCAGAAAAGAAATTGATGTTATGAAAAATGAAAATTCTATAATTGAAGATTTCAATATTTAAAATAAATTAAATAGATTCGCTTTATAGCAGATTGTGTAATGCTAAAAAAGTCAGTAAACTTGAAGATAATAAAATATAAATTATCTAAAATTAAGCACAGAGAGAAAAAAATGCTGAGAAAAGATTAACAAAACAAGCTCAAGCAGTTTAACAAGCAGGGAATTGTACTTCCAGAAGAGACAGATTGTACCATAAAAATTTCGAAAAAATAATGTCCAGTAGCACATTTTAATGAGGGATATCAAGCTACAGATACAAGTAGGTTACTGAATTCTAAATACAATAAATAGAAAGAACACCATACCTAGGTAAATCATAGTAGCAGTGCTAAAAAAAGATGATGAAGATTTAATTTGTAATTATTTAGCAGAAAATATATATTACATCAAGAAAAACAAAGATAACATTGACTGCTGAATTCAAGCCAGAAACAATTTTAGGAAGAGAAAAATGGAATGACTTAAATTGCTAAGAGAGGAAAAAAAATAACTGCCAAGCAAGAATAAAATACCCTCTGCATGTGTTTTTAAAAAATGAAGGCCAATAAGTAATTTCTCAGAGAAAAGGAAGCTGATGTGATGAATTTTTGTTGTTGTTGTTGTGGCAGCAGACCTGTACTACAAGACATGTTAAAAGTTCTTTAGTCAGAGGAAAAATGAAATTAGAAGAAAACCTGGATATCACAAATTATTTTTAAAAATTTTAAATAGTAAATATATGGATGAATATGAAACAGTTTTTACTTTATATTTTGATTTACTGACATGAAAATTATCTGTATAAAGAAAAATAATACTTATTTAGTGTGGGGATTATAACACATGTGGAATAAACTATATGACAACAATAACACAAAGATGGGAGGAATGTAAACAAAAGTATACTGTTGTGGCCGAGTGCAGTGGCTCACACCGGTAATCCCAGAACTTTGGGAGGCTGAGGTGGGAGGATCACCTGACGTCAGGAGTTCGTGACCAGCCTGGCTAACAAGGTGAAACCCTGTCTCTACTAAATATACAAAAATTAACTGGGCATGGCTGCTCACACCTGTAGTTCCAGCTACTGGGGAGGCTGAGGTACAAGCATCACTTGAACGTGGGAGGCGGAGGTTGCAGTGAGCCAAGAACATGCCACTACACTGCAGCCTGGGCAACAGAATGAGACTCAATCTCAAAAAAAAAAAAAGAGTATACTGTTGCAATGTCTTGCATAATATTATGAGGAAATATTAATTTATGGTGGACTGTGATAAATTGAGGATCTATATAATATCACTAAAACAACCAATAAAATATAATAAATAAAAATATAGAGATATATTTGATAAGCCAGTAGATGAAATAAAATTGAATACTGAAAAAATTCAATTAACAATAAAGGTATAAAAAAAAGAAAAAAAGAAATAAAAACCATATCAGATCATAAGAAAACAAAGAGAAAATGGTACTTCTAAATCTAATCAGATAAATAATTATACTAAATGTAAATAAACTAAACACTCCAATTAAAATGCAGAGATTGTCAGGCTGTATTTTGAAAAGCAATACTTAACTAGATACTATTTTAAAGAGACACTACACACTTTAAATTTAAGCTCATGTTTTAGGTCAAGGTTCTCCAGAGAATGAGAACCTATATCTATATATGTATATATAGATAGATAGATATAGATAGAAATACAGATAAGATATTTGCTATGAGGAATTCACTTACCCATTTATGCGGGCTGAGAAGTTCAATGATCTGCCATCTGCAAATTAGAGACTCAGGAAAGCCAATGGAGTAATTCCAGTTCAAGTCTGAAGGCCTGGGAATCAGGGGAGCTGATGGTGTCAATCCTAGTCCAAGTGCAGAAGACCGATATCGCAGTTAAAGCAAGCACACAGGAAGAAAAAAGGGGCAAATTCTTCCTTCTTTCTTCCTTCCTTTGGCCTTTTTGTTATATTGAGTCCTTCAATAATGGATTGGATGATGCCCATTCACATTATAGAAGGCAATCTACTTTATTGAATCCCTGATTTAAATCACTCTCATCTAGAAACATCCTCACAGACACACCCGGAAATAATGTACAGTCTGAGCATCTTATGGTGCAGTAAAGTTGATACAAAATGTAATCTTCATAGCACACTTAAAGTATGAGCTTATATTTAAAGATACAATTTAACCATAAGTACTTTAAATGTAAGTATGAAAGTAAAAGAATAATAAAAGTATATACCATGCTAAAAGTCAGAATAAAAAAGGTAAAGTGGTTCTATTATTATCAGCAAAAAAATAGACTTCATGATATCACCAGAATTTAAGGGAGATATTTAATAATGATAACAGGGTTAATTCATTAAGAAGACAAAAGTCCAGCCTGAGCAACATAGCAAGACCCCATCTGTAAAAGAGTATTAAAAAAATTCTGGGTGTGCTGGTACATTCCTGTAGTCCCAGCTACTCAGGAGGCTGAGGCAGGAGTATTTCTTGAATCCATGAGTTCAAGGCTGCAATGAACTTTGATAATGCCATTGCACTCCATTTGGGGTGACAGAGTGAGACTGTTTCTGAAAATAAAGATTCTAAATGTGTACACATCAGATAATAGAACAAAATATAGGCAGCAAATACTGACAGAACTAAAGAAATAAAATGTCAAATTCAAAATTATAGTTGGAAATTTTTTGCTGTTTTCTCAATTGTTAGAGAAAAGTTGTCATAATTCAGTAAAAATATAGAAAAATTGAGAAACACCATTGATCAACTCATGATAACTAACATTTTCAGAGCATTTCACAACTGTAGAGTATACATTTTTTCAATTATACATGACACATCCTTCAAGGATATTGTCTAATATAATGCATCATAAAATAAGTTTCAATAATTTTTAAATTAAATGATAAAGTATTTTTTCTAACCATAAAAAATTAAATTAGAAATCAATGACAAAATGACATGTTAAAATTTCTTGTGGGTCAAAGAATAAACCTGAAAGGAAATTAGAACACATTTTGGATTAAATAAAAATAAAAACAAATCCTATCAAGATTTCTGGGAATAAGCTAAAGCTGAATATTTAGAGAGAAATTTACACCATCAAATGATTATAACAGAAAATAATAAAGGTGTCAAATCAGTAATTTAATATCCACCTTTAAACACTTTTATAAAAAGAAGAGAAAATTAAATCCAAAGTAAGTAGAAGGAAGAACATAATAAAGACAAAAGTGAAAATAAATAAATAAAAAAAAATCAGCATGAGGAAAATGTTTGGTTTATTGGTTCCTTGAAAAAAATCAATAAAATTAATTTAAAAACTTGCTTCATTGACTTTTAAAAATCCACAGATTACCAATATCAGGATTGAAAGACAGAAACTATCTCTAGTGCCTAGGGTTGTTATTAAATATATAATAAGAAAATATTAAAGTTGGGCAAGGTGGCATGTGTCTGTAGTCTCATCTACTTGGGAGGCTGAGGCAGGAGGATTGCTCAAGCCCAGGATTTGAGACCAGCCTGGGCAGGAAGGGAAGACCTCATTTAAAAAGAAAAAAAGACAAAGTATAGAGAAAATATTAAGAAAAATATATGCCAATATAGTCAACAATTTAGTTAAAATATAAAAATTATTTGAAAGAATGAAATTTACCAAACCTAATTGAAAGAAAAACTGAAAATATGAATGGCTTAATATGTGATCAACTATACTTCTTATTAGAAATTTTCTCACAAAGAAAAGTTGAAATCCAGATGACTTCACGGGTGAATTCTATTACACATTTTAGGGAGAAATAATACCAATATTACTAAATGTTTTCAGAAAATAGAGGAGGAAATTATATGTTCCATTGCTTTTCATGAAGCTGAATGACCCTCATATCAAAACCAGAAAATACTCTTACAAGGAAAATAAATTAGTGATTAATAATCCTTTTGAACATGCATGCACAAATATTTAATAAAATATTAGCACATTAAATACAACAACATATAAAAGGATAATATATTGTGTCCAAGGAAACCCAGGTTGGTTTACCATTGAAAAATCAATGTAATTTACCATATTAAATAAGAATAAAAGGGAAAATCCAAATAATTCTGTCAATGGAGGCAGAAAAACATAATAAATCCTCTTTCACCACTTCTATTCAAGATTCAACTGATGATTATTGTTGCCGCAACAAAGCACAAAAAAAAAGTCAAAAGTCCTATAGATTGTAAAGAAAGAAATACAACTCTTGAATAGAAGAGCATGATGGTGTCCCTAACACCATGTAATACTATGCAGCCATAAAAAAGGATGAGTTCATGTCCTTCGTAGGGACATGGATGAAGCTGGAAACCATCATTCTCAGCAAACTATTGCAAGGACAAAAAACCAAACATCGCACGTTCTCACTCACAGGTGGGAATTGAACAATGAGAACACTTGGATACAGGAAGGGGAACATCACACACTGGGGCCTGTCATGGGGTGGGGGTGGGGGGGAAGGATAGCAGTAGGAGATATACATAATGTAAATGAAGAGTTAATGGGTGCAGCACACCAACATGGAGCATGTATACATATACGTTGTGCACATGTACCCTAGAGCTTAAAGTATAATAATAATAAAAAAAAACTCAATGCATCTACAAAAAATACTAAATCTAATAAGTGAATTTAGCAATGTGATAAGATTCAATATTAATACAGAAATTTATAAAAGCTTTATCAGCAGCATACAAATGGAAAATAAAATTTTAGAAAATATTATTTATAATAGCAAAAACAAAAGTATGCTTTGAAATAAATTTACTAAAAGAATGCAAAACTTCTATATTGACAACTGCTAAAGATTGTGAGACAAATTTTAAAGAACCTATATAAATATACGTTTGTAGATCAAAATATTCAATAATGTTAAAATGTAATTTTTAAATATTGATCCATTGATTCAATACAATCTCAATAAAATTCCCAGCAGACTTATAAAAATATAAAGCAGCAAGCTAAATCTAAAGTCTAATTGGAAATTCAAAGGGCTTAGAATACCAACACAATTTTTGAGAAAAGAAAAAAGAGAATTAAGACTTGTTCTATTTAATTTCAAGATATTTTGCAAAGTCATAGTAATCTAGACAGTTTGATATTAGCAAAAAGATAAAAAATAGATCAATGAAACAGAATAGAGAGTCCAGAGATACACATTTTTGTGCGGTCAATTCATTAAAAAAATAGTCAAAGCAATTTAATGTGGAAAGGAAAGTCTTTCTGCAAATTGTAAAAAGACTACTGAGAAGATATAAATTAAACCTTTATAGATCTAAGTATAGACCCCAAAACTACAAATCTTTTAGGTGAAAATATAAGAATATTTTCATGACCTCGGGGTAAGTAAATAACTTTTAGATAAAGCACAGAAAGCAATAGGCATAAAAACCGATAACTTACATTTACTTAAAAATTAAAATGTCTGCTCATCAAAAGGCAGTATCAAGAAAATGTGTAGGCAAATCATAGAGTGGCATACAACAGTAAGTACATATTTGGGCATACACACACACACACACACACACACATACACACATAGACATGTATGTAAATACACATACTTGCATCCAGAGTATATAAAGAATCCCTACAAGTCACTAAAAAATAAAGTAACCCAATTTTTAAAAAAATGGTTTAAATCTGTAAACTTCCATCACAAAAAAGATAAGTGAATGGCCAATAAGCATATGAAAAGGAATTCATCATTATTCACACATTAGAATAATTAAAATATAGGAGACTGAAAACATTGACTGTGAGAATCTGGAGTATCCAAGTGTCTCACACATTTCTGTTGTAAATAGAAAATAATATAATCATTTTGGGAAAATTACATACAACTACCCTATATCCCAGTAGTTCTATTCCTAAGTATTTATTTGAGAGAAAGGAATATATATGTCAACAAAAACACTTGTATAAGAATGCTCATAGCAGTTTTATTCATGACAGCCAAACCTGGAACCAGCCCAAATGCCTATCTACTTGAGAATGAATACATAAAATGATAATATATTTATTATCTACTAGTCACCAACTTAAAAAATATGAACTACTTAAAATATGCACCACATGTCATCCTAAGAGATGTTGTGCTAAAGAAAACAGCCATACACAAAAGTATGCACATTATTTCTTTGATACCTTTTATGTGAAGTTCTAGAACAGGAAAAACTAACCTATGGTGACATAAATCAGAATATTGCTTGCTTTTGGAGAGAGGAAAGTGTGAGAGGACTTGGATGATACACAAGGGAACTTTTTGGGGTGATGATAATATCTGTATCTTTTTAGGGGATGTGGATTACCTGGATGATAGCATTTGTCAAAACTCACAAAATGGTAATGCAAGATCTGTGTGTTTCACTTTATGTCAATTGCATTTCAGCAAAATATTTTTAAAGAATGAACTTCAGCAAGATACTTGATAATGATGTGTCTTTTGGCCAAAACTGAGATGGTTACACTATATTGCTATTGTCAGGTAGATTTGTAGCTAATTAAACTTCAACCATTGAATGATACATTGGGGTCTAACTGAAGTGAGAATAGGAGTGATTTGCCCCGTAGTCCTGTTATAATTATATTTTTCTCTCCTTATTTTAAGAGTGTTTTGAGTAAATATATGGAATGCGACTTCTTATTTGAGATACATACAGCTGAGAAATTTGACTTGTGTATTGGATGGTGCAATTGAAACAGAAAATGTTATTATGCAACTGCAACAGACACTGTGAAATTTTAGAGACATAAAGCCTTACATTTACAAGGGAAAATATTTACCCAAGTAAAAGTTAGTAGGATCATGTCTTCATGCTATTCATTTGATAAAAAATGTTTAATTGTCTATGCATTACTAGAAAACAAATCCTCCATATGAAATGAGTAAATGTCTGATCTGTGAGAAAAAAAAAAAACAAAACAGAAAGGACTCCTCACCATAAAGTGAGAACTTAGTAGTTGGAAGAGTTTTTGAGATGTTATGATTTTTGTACATTGAATGAGAGGTTGGACCAGGTGATGAATGGGTTTCTTCAAATAGTGCTTTTATTCTTCTGCGGTCCTGACATCTGGCTCAACATTTTTTGTCTTTTGAGACAGAGTTTCACTGTTGTTGCCCAAGCTGGAATGCAGTAGCACAATCTCAGCTCACTGCAACCTTTGCCTCCAGGTTCAAGCATTTCTCCTGCCTCAGCCTCCCGAGTAGCTGGGACTACAAGCGCCCACCACCATGTCCCGCTAATTTGTATAGTTTTAGAGGAGATGGAGTTTCACCATGTTGGCCAGGCTGGTCTTGAACTCATGACCTCATGATCCACCCACCTCGACCCCACAAAGTGCTGGGATTACAGGGAGTGTTGCCTTTCCCCTTCCACCATGTGAGGACACAGGCGTGCTTGGTCCTGGCTCAACTTTTGATGAGTGTACTCTGTGAATAACATAATCAGAGCCAAGAAAGCAAACATACCTTCTCTCTTTAAGAGTATGATCTGTGGTTGGGCATGGCGGCTCACACCTGTAATCCCAGCACTTTGGGAGGCCAAGACAGGCAGATCATGAGGTCAGGAGATCAAGACCATCCTGGCCAACATGGTGAAACCCGGTCTCTACTGAAAATACAAAAATTAGCTGGGCATTGTGGCACGTGCCTGTAATCCCAGCTACTCGGGAGGCTGAGGCAGGAGAATCACTTGAACCAGGGAGCTGGAGGTTGCAGTGAGCTGAGACACGCCACTGTACTCCAGCCTGGGCAACTGAGCAAGACTCCATCTCAAAAAAAAAAAAAAAAAAAAAAAGGAGTAAAATCTGTGACAATAATAACAACACTAAATGGAATTACACTAGAAGTTATTATACACAGTTGAATTAAATGGAAAGAATCAATCTATCAGCAGATGATATCAAATATTTATATTGAACAAAAGTACAAGAAAATGTGCATTTGTGAGGCAAGAGAGGAGAAAAGAAAGGTGGTCCCTAAATTTTGCATGTTGGAGGGAAGAGAAGACAAAAACACTTGTGAAAGGGTTGCCTTCTACCTTTTTTGAAAGGCCCTAAGAATAAAATATGCATTATATCTACCAGATATCATTTGATGTTGATGCTCCACCCACCTTTCAAAGTTCTCCCTTTTACTACAGTGGCTAAAAAATGACACTTAAAATGGCATTTAAAAAATAATGTTGGGGAACATATTTCATATTTGGGAGGTGGAGAAAAAAGAGAAAAGCCATAATTTTTCTTAGTAGCAATGGGCAGACATGGAATTGAAAAATGGCAGATGTGAGATTTTGCTAGCAGGTTCCAGCTGTCCTCCTGAGAATGCCGCACCTAGACTTTTCAGGAAATTTAGATTATTGACAGCACCTTTTCTGCAATCCATTCTCTTATAGATCTCCTGAAAAGATAGCAGTGTTTCTCATGCCTTCACGCCTCCACAGTTTCCAAAGGTTATGTAAGCCTCTAATTCCCTGTATTAAAAGGGATTTCATGCCTTTCTTCATGCCTTTCTTGCAGCGGTGGCAGATCTCCTATATGCCTGTACCAATAAAGAAAGCTTTATCTGGACTCTAATTCCCTGCATTAGATCCCTTATCACTTGACATATTTAGTGAAGTTTCCTTACCAAACCCTGACTACTTCAACCTAAGAGAAGTAATATAAGTTTTAGAATTTTTGATAATTCAGGAGTTTTATTTATTTTAAAAGCATCTATTATGCCAAACACTAGGCTGTTGGGTATAACTGTGCACTCAGAGATGATGTGACTCATGTTCTCATTATATTTTCATTTAGTGGGAAAATCAGACAGTTTAAAACTGGCTCTAAGAGTATCTCAGGTCGTTCTAATGCACAGTGTTGAGAGCCACAACTGAATTTTTATGTTTCTTCTAAAACTGCTTTGCATCCTGAATTACTTATTTCTTTTGATGGCATATAATGTGGTCTGAATGACTGTGTTCCCCCCAAATTCGTATGTTGAAAACCTGATCACCAAAGTGATGATATTAAGAGGTGAAGCCTTGGGGAGACGACTAGGTCATGAGGGCAGAGTCTCCAGAGTGGGATTAGTGCCCTTATCAAAGAGACCCCTTTCTCCTTCCACCATGTGAGGACACAGCAAGAAGGCAAATTTGTTGGTTGGCTGAACACTCTGTGTTTTGGTCCTAAGTAAAATCTATTACTTATTTGCTCAATGGCTGGACAATTTTAAGAGTAGGAAAGATATAGAGAGGATGTTTGGATGTTAGTAAATACGATGAGTTCAGAAGAATGCCAGCCACATTGTGTAGAACAGTAGAGATGGAGGCAATACTATTCATGCTTGAAAGTACATATGCCTCTTCTTCAGCCAGGCCATTATTATTGGAAAATTGAGTTGATCTAGTCAAGAGTTAAGCTGGATTTGGATTTTGTTTTTGCTATGGCTACCCTCAGGGTACTATAAAATTCAAATTCCTCTGAGGCTCTGCCTTAATGTATATGTGCCAAGCTGAACTTTCTGCCATCCTGATTTGCCTGTACTCTACAGGGGGTCTCTTGTCACACTTTTGTCCTTTCTCAGTATCAGACTGCTGTTGCTTGGTACTCGGCGCTTACTGGGCTGATGAGAGGGAGGTTCTATGCTGTCTAGTTCAGCTAAATGGAAGTAGGCTTTGTGTGCCTGGGCTTTGTGGTAGGATTTCCACAGTGTTCTTGCCCCTCTTCCACATGGCAGCCAAAATCTGCCTATTTTCTATATGGGTCATGGGCAGGAGGAAGTTTTTTGCTCCTCCTCCAGTGGTAGGAGATCTCTAATTGTTTTATAGGATTTTAGATAGAGGACTCTTGCCTACTGCTTCCTCATGAGTAGAGGGTGCTTTCCACACTTCCTCCAGAAGCAATGAATCTTCACTCCTGTTGACAGGGTTTGTTGCCCTTTCTTTATTTAAGGCTTTTTCCCATTGAGAGAGGAATCTAAGCAGGGGATGGGGCTTCATGCCTTTCCTGCTGTGGCAGCAGATCCCCTTCTGAACACCTGCACCCTGAAGGTAGGTCTCTCTGGACTACCTACCTGCTCCAAATCTACAGTGAATACAAACTTCTTTTGCCTCTAGGCTTCCCAGTGGTCTATACTACAGTGCTAGCCCACATTTAACTTACCAATACATTCAAATTTTAGCTGATTCAAGCCAAAAGAACAAAGCTGAGGCATTCCATTACTCAACTTGAAACTATACTACAGAGCTACAATAACCAAAACAGCATGGTACTGGTACAAAAACAGACACATAGAAGAGAGGAACATAATGGAGAGCCAGAAATCAGAGTGCACACCTACAACCATCTGATCTTCAAAAAAACTGACAAAAATGAGTAATGCAGAAAGGACTCACTATTCAATAAATGGTGCTGTGATAACTGGCTAGCTATATGGGGAAGATTGAAACTGAACACCTTTCTTACACCATATACAAAAATCAACTCAAGATGGAGAAAAGAGTTAAAAGTAAAAATCAAAACTATAAAAACCCTGGAAGACAACCTAGGCAATACCATTCTGGACATAAGAATGAGCAAAGATTTCATGACAAAGATGCCAAAAGCAATCCCAACAAAAGCAAAAATTGACAAATGGGATCTAATTAAGCTTAAGAGCTTCTGCACGGCAAAAGAAACTATCAACAGATTAAACAGACAACCTAGAGAATGGGAGAAGATTTTTGAAGACTCTGCATTTGACAAAGATTTAATATCCAGCATCTGTAAGGAACTTAAACAAATTTACCAGAAAAAAAAAACCCTATTTAAAAGTAGGCAAAGTACATGACAGACACTTTTCAAAAGAAAACATACAAGTGGCCCACAAGCATATGAAAACATCACCGATCATTAGAGAAATGCAAATCAAAACAATGAAATACCATTTCATACCAGTCAGAATGGCTATTATTAAAAAGTTAAAAAATAACAGATGCTGAAGAGATTATGCAGAAAAGGGAACACATATACACTGTTGGTAGGAGTGTAAATAAGATCAGTCATTGTGGAAAGCAGTGTGGTGATTCCTCAAAGAGCTAAAAACAGAACTTCCATTTGACCCAGTAATCTCATTACTAGGTATGTACCCAGAGGAATATATATCACTCTACCATAAAGACACATGCATGCATATGTTCATTCACAATAGCAAAGATGTGGAATCAACCTGAACACCCATCATTGACAGGTTAGATAAAGAAAATATGGTATATATACACAATGGAATACTATGCAGGCATAAAAAAGAATGAGAGAATGTCATTTGTGGGAACATTGAGGCCATTATCCTTAGCAAACTAATGCAGGAACAGAAAACCAATTACTACATGTTCTCACTTATAAGTGGGGCTAAATGATGAGAACTCATGGACATAAAGAAGGGAACAATAAGCCCTGGAGTCTACTTGAGGGTGGAGGGTGGGATGAGGGAGAGGAGCAGAAAAAAAAATGACTATTGGGTAGTACCTGGATGATGAAATAATCTGTACAACAACCCCCAGTGACAAGAGTTTACCTGTATAGCAAACCTGCATATATACCCCTGAACCTAAAATAAAGGCTTAAATAAGTTTCTATGGATTAACAATTTTAAACTTTCCACTCTAAGTAAAATAATTTAAGTAAACTCTAAATAAAATTATGGAGATTGCTAAAAAAATTTCTGGCTGATTTCTTCCTACCTACTTGTATAGCTGCTATATAAGTCTCCTATTGTCTTCCACTGATGATCTAGGCCCAGTGTCCCATCCGTCCTTGGATTTCAGGCTACTTGGTTTTCTTACAATTCAGCTACCTGATGGGTTCAAAAAAAGTTGTAACTTTTAATTTTTTCTCTTGCTTTTTCTTGTTTTTAGCATGGAAGCAATGCTTTTTCCAGCTTTCTGCATTCTAGCGTAAAGCCTATTCTGGTTTTAAAAAAATAACTTATCCAGGGTTAGAAATAATTTGTAGTGATAAAAATAAAAATAATAATCTGTATGGTGGAAACCAGAGGCCTTAAGACTTAATATACAGGAAATTGACGAAGGTCTCCCAGAATAATCACAATTAGTGAGCAAACAATGAAGAAAGGATTTGAGTTCATGTGGGAAAGAACATGTTAGTGGCAACCTTATGATATCCATGAAATATTTTCTTTCTTTACCAGGGACATCTAGGAAAGAACAAGATGTTCTGGTCAAAGTCCTTTCTAAATTACTAGCAGATAATACAGAAAGTCCTTACATATGGAAAACTTTTAGCAGAGTACATCTGGTATGTCTAGGTTGCAATTGTACATGCCCCAAGAATTCACAGATATATGGGTCATAGATCACTGGAAGATATCACATAAACTAGATAATAAGTAAAGTATAAAATGGAGCTGTTCAATAACCAGAATGACTCCTTCTATAACAAGCAATATTATGGATGTATTGCCTAGAACATAACATGTTTAATAAAAAACTGAACAGTTCCTAATGGAACTGTACTATTGTTTTAAATCTTTCCAAAGGCAATGAAACAGATTGCCAATGAATTGCTATCACCCATATCTTTTTAATTACTAGCAAAGTTCAGTAGTGAATAAAATATCTGATTCTGGCAAGTCAGATTTTACAGGCCAAACCATTCTTTTTAATCTCAATAGGTATTTCTGATTTCAAAGTGCATACATGTTCTACTGTCCAGTAATGCCTGGCATGTAATCACTGAGTCAAAATTCAGAATTTATGTCATTTTATCACACAAATTCTTCAGTCATATTTAGGCAGTTTTCATTTGCTCCTCATTTTGAAATAGTACCACATACTTGATGGTATGATCTGTGGCCAAACTTCCAGGAAACCAGAAATATCTGTGTAACACATACAAATAAAAAAGGAAAGAAATATAATGTCAAATAAACAACAGTATATTTTTCTTACATATAAAGTATTCATGTTGGCTATTTTATGATAGATCCTTGATTTGCTTTCAGTAACAGCAGCCACAGAAAATGAAGCATTCTCCTAGGTACTTCTTAATTTATGGTTTTATTATATCAAAGGTAATAGACACAAGAAACAATAATCTCTTTTCAATCTTGCTCAGTGCTCAACCTAGGCAAAGTCAACACGAGGCTTCATAGCCAGACCCTACCATCAGTGTAACCAGAATTCTGATATTATACAGTAAAACTTTTCATCAGAATTGGCTCAGGACTGAGCCTGCAAATTAAAGTTATTAATTTTATGAAGCAGAAGGAGGGGCTACTCAGAGCAAGTCCCAGTGACAAAACTAAAGCTGAATAAAAACTTGATTAATTAAGGTACAACTAAAATTAAGATCTCCGTATGTATTTTACATTGCTTATGCTTTTAAATAGGACCATTTTTTTCACACATCCATTAGTCTTGATTTCTTCAGTTGCTCATTGTATTTAATATAATGACTTTGTCTTTAATAAATATTTGGTTTTAATATTGGATACATAGAGTTCTCTATTGTTAAAGAAATATTATTTTTGTTATTCTTTTTTTGGGGAAAATAGTCTTGCTCTGTTGCCCAGTTTGGAGTGCAGTGGTGAGATCTTGTTTCACTGCAAACTTCTCCTCCCAGGTTCAAGTAATTCTCGTGCCTCAGCCCCCTGTGTCACTGGAATTACAGGCGTGCACCACCACGGCTGGCTAATTTTTGTATTTTTAGTAGAGATGGGGTTTCCCCATGTTGGCCAGGCTGGTCTCAAACTCCTAGCCCCAAGTAATCTGCCCACCTTGACCTCCCAAAATGCTGGGATTACAGACATGAGTCACAGTGCCCAGTCTGTTATTCTTGAAGAATTTTATTTTTACTTTTTTCAAACCAACTACTTGAATTGACTACATACAAATTTGGAAAGCTCTCTAAATTAAGCAAACTTCTTGCCTTGTCTTAAGGTCATTTATTTCCAACCAATCACACACAGATACAGATACAGACATATGCGTTTATTTTAGAAACCTTCATAACTTGACCCATACTTTGCAGCCCCTGGCATCACATACAATTATTTTTTATACGGTAAAATAAATCAGACCATCCAAAACAAATCAAAACTGATAGATCCATTGGTATTGAACTTGTCTAGAAGAGCTTGAGAGTGCTGAGAGGGAAGAGATTTGGGAAAACAGAAGCGCAGCCAGGATTGTGAGTTTCAGTATTGTCTTCCTTCCCGGAGTGGCTGTGCCTATGCTAAACAAGCATAGTAATGTTTCTTGCTTTCTTGCTCAGTGATAGGGCTTACCATGAGCATCCCAGGATGACTTTTGAGCAGTTTGTTTACCCAAAAGATAATAATAAGTCAATATTTTGACAATAGCTCTGGAAAACAACCAGTTTTTATCTGAGTCAGAAGACCTTTTCAATTGTCTTGAATAAAGTTCATATGAGGATCGTGTTTTATCCCTGACGCCTTTAATTGGTTTCTTATCAGATAATAGAAAGCTTGACACATTATATTTTTTAACTTCAGAAAGTTTTGCTTAGAGTCTTTAGATAAAAATTAATTAGGTCATTAGAAAGAAATTACTAAAAACCACTGTGTTTCTATAGAAAATATAAATAATTTGGGATCAGAAGACCAATTGTTTTCTATTTGTTAGCTTTATGATCCCAAGTAAGTCTGCAAGCCCCTTAACTTCTCTGTCTTGCTTTTTGAAGTCTGTAAGATGGGAAGAAAATATCTGATTTGCCTATTCCGTAGGGATGTTGTGAATATCAAATGAAAGAATGTGCACTGATATGGTTTGGCTGTGTCACACCCAAATCTCATCTTGAACTTTAGCTCCCATAATCCTCATGTGTCTTTGGAGGAACCTGGTGAGAGGTAACTGAATCATAGGAGTGGTTACCTCCATGCTATTCTCATGACAGTGAGTGAGTTCTCACAAGATCTCATGATGCATGAGGGGCTTTTCATCCCCTTCCCTCTGCACTTCTCCTTCCTGCCACCATGTGAAGAAGGATGTGTTTGCTTCCCCTTCCGCCATGATTGTAAGTTTCCTCAGGCCTCCCCAGCACGCTGAACTGTGAGTCAATTAAACCTCTTTCCTTTATCAATTACTCAGTCTTGGATATGTCTTTATTAGCACGTGAGAACAGACTAATACATGTACAGAATTCCTGGTAATGGGAACATGTATAAACATGTTTGATTCATCCACTTGAGTATTTACACTATCCCTTGATCCATCACTCAATTTTTGATGTGTTCCTAAATTAGAGTTTTGCCCAATTAAATCATGTCTTCTCTTAGAGTAAGGATGGAAAAGAGATTTCCTCTCATATATCAACACGGTGATAGTGGCTGCCTAACATACTACATTGAGAAGGATTCTGAAGAAGTTTTAGGTTTAATAGGAATAAGTATTGTTAATAACTAATGGTATCTCCCATGAGGATCAATATAGAAATACAAGTAGCCACAGCACACATTTGAAATAGCCTCTTTAAAGGTTGAGGCAGTTATTCCAATAAGTCTAGATACGATTTGCCAGCTAAGGACCAACATTAACACAGAAACATAAAAGATTTACATGACTTAGTACCAATCTCTACCACCTGGCCAAGACAAACCTGACAGTCTTTTCGAGGATAATTAATAATACAACCTTTTTGTATGAACTTAATAAGCCGATTTTTAAATTTTGGAATAGAAAAGGGAAGTTGAACACTAGAGTGATCTAGCTGTTTTGCTTTAAAACGCAAGGTGAACTTGGGTCCTCTGACCTGCAAGGTAAGCATCCTCCATTTTGCTTCACTCAAAGACAGAAACTTTCCATGATAAGGGACAGTCCTTTAGTAAAGGGATATGAATAGATATGTGCATCTCCCTGTGAGAACCCCCTAATGTGTTGTCAGGGACCATGAAGAACATATTCATATCACTGCTTTTTTTTTTTTTACAATTTCAAATTATTGTTAATGTATGTCAAGAAAATCAATCCCAAGATGTTGTCTGCCAATGTAATCATCTGAGGAAAAAGTATATACAGTTTTGACAATTAGCTCTTAAAACGAGCTATTAAAACGTGGTACATGTTAATATATAGACACATACACTGTGGACTCTACCTCATAGATATAGACTGACTCCAAAAGATATGGTTGATACATTTTCCTTGCAAACATTTATTCATTCATCCATTTATTTATTCAACAGATAATATTTGAGCATTGACTGTGCTAAGCATTGTGCTGGATACTGGTAATACAAGGGTGAATAGGACAAGCATGTTTCCTTATCTTTATGGGATTTACCTCCTAATAGAGAAACAATCAGTCAGGTAATCACATATGTGGGACCTGCTACCAAGAACAGAGTACTGTATTCTAAGAAGACCATAACAGAAAACCTTAATTCTGTGAGATTAGGAGAAGCTAAAACTTAAAAGTTTCTAGTGACTAACAGGGTGGAAATATAGAAATATTTTCTAGATGAGAGATCAGAAAGTGAAATGGTTAACATAGCTAACTGGGCCAGTCAGCCTTGATTTAAAAAACATAGACAGGTAATTGGTGTATAAGAATGCTTGCGATTTTTGTACATTGATTTTGTATCCTGAGACTTTGCTGAAGTTGCTTATCAACTTAAGGAGATTTTGGGCTGAGACAATGGGGTTTTCTAGATATACAATCATGTCGTCTGCAAACAGGGATAATTTGACTTCCTCTTTTCCTAATTGAATACCGTTTATTTCCTTCTCCTGCCTAATTGCCCTGGCCAGAACTTCCAACACTATGTTGAATAGGAGTGGTGAGAGAGGGCATCCCTGTCTTGTGCCAGTTGTCAAAGGGAATGCTTCCAGTTTTTGCCCATTCAGTATGATATTGGCTGTGGCTTTGTCATAGATAGCTCTTGTTATTTTGAGATACGTCCCATCAATACCTAATTTATTGATAGTTTTTAGCACGAAGAGTTGTTGAGTTTTGTCAAAAGCCTTTTCTGCATCTATTGAGATAATCATGTGATTTTTGTCTTTGGTTCTGCTTATATGCTGGATTACATTTATTGATTTGCATATGTTGAACCAGCCTTGCATCCCAGGGATGAAGCCCACTTGATCATGGTGGATAAGCTTTTTGATGTGCTGCTGGATTCAGTTTGCCAGTATTTTATTGAGGATTTTTGCATCAATGTTCATCAAGGATATTGGTCTAAAATTATCTTTTTTGGTTGTGTCTCTGCCCGGCTTTGGTATCAGGATGATGCTGGCCTCATAAAATTAGTTAGGGAGGATTCCTTCTTTTTCTATTGATTGGAATAGTTTCAGAAGGAAAGGTACCAGTTCCTCCTTGTACCTCTGGTAGAATTCAGCTGTGAATCCATCTGGACCTGGACTGTTTTTGGTTGGTAAGCTATTGATTATTGCCACAATTTCAGCTCCTGTTATTGGTCTATTCAGAGATTCAACTTCTTCCTGGTTTAGTCTTGGGAGAGTGTATGCGTCGAGGAATTTATCCATTTCTTCTAGATTTTCTAGTTTATTTGTGTAGAGGTGTTTGTAGTATTCTCTGATGGTAGTTTGTATTTCTGTGGGATCGGTGGTGATATCCCCTTTATCATTTTTTATTGCGTCTATTTGATTGTTCTCTCTTTTTTTCTTTATTAGTCTTGCTAGTGGTCTATCAATTTTGTTGATCCTTTCAAAAAACCAGCTCCTGGATTCATTAATTTTTTGAAGGGTTTTTTTGTGTCTCTATTTCCTTCAGTTCTGCTCTGATTTTAGTTATTTCTTGCCTTCTGCTAGCTTTTGAATGTGTTTGCTCTTGCTTTTCTACTTCTTTTAATTGTGATGTTAGGGTGTCAATTTTGGATCTTTCCTGCTTTCTCTTGTGGGCATTTAGTGCTATAAATTTCCCTCTACACACTGCTTTGAAAAACAGAGAGCCAAATCATGAGTGAACTCCCATTCACAATTGCTTCAAAGAGAATAAAATACCTAGGAATCCACCTTACAAGGGATGTGAAGGACCTCTTCAAGGAGAACTACAAACCACTGCTCAATGAAATAAAAGAGGATACAAACAAATGGAAGAACATTCCATGCTCATGGGTAGGAAGAATCAATATCGTGAAAATGGCCATACTGCCCAAGGTAATTTACAGATTCAATGCCATCCCCATAAAGCTACCAATGACTTTCTTCACAGAATTGGAAAAAACTACTTTAAAGTTCATATGGAACCAAAAAAGAGCCCACATCGCCAAGTCAATCCTAAGCCAAAAGAACAAAGCTGGAGGCATCACGCTACCTGACTTCAAACTATACTACAAGGCTACAGTAACCAAAACAGCATGGTACTGGTACCAAAACAGAGATATAGATCAATGGAACAGAACCGAGCCCTCAGAAATAATGCCGTATATCTACAACTATCTGATCTTTGACAAACCTGAGAAAAACAAGCAATGGGGAAAGGATTCCCTATTTAATAAATGGTGCTGGGAAAACTGGCTAGCCATATGTAGAAAGCTGAAACTGGATCCCTTCCTTACACCTTATACAAAAATCAATTCAAGGTGGATTAAAGTCTTAAACGTTAGACCTAAAACCATAAAAACCCTAGAAGAAAACCTAGGCATTACCATTCAGGACATAGGCATGGGCAAGGGCTTCATGTCCAAAACACCAAAAGCAATGGTAACAAAAGACAAAATTGACAAATGGGATCTAATTAAACTAAAGAACTTCTGCACAGCAAAAGAAACTACCATCAGAGTGAACAGGCAACCCACAAAATGGGAGAAAATTTTCTCAATCTACTCATCTGACAAAGGGCTAATATCCAGAATCTACAATGAACTCAAACAAATTTACAAGGAAAAAACAAACAACCCCATCAAAAAGTGGGCGAAGGACATGAACAGACACTACTTAAAAGAAAACATTTAGGCAGCCAAAAAACACATGAAAAAATGCTCATCATCACTGGCCATCAGAGAAATGCAAATCAAAACCACAATTAGATACCATCTCACACCAGTTAGAATGGCAATCATTAAAAAGTCAGGAAACAACAGGTGCTGGAGAGGATGTGGAGAAATAGGAACACTTTTACACTGTTGGTGGGACTGTAAACTAGTTCAACCATTGTGGAAGTCAGTGTGGTGATTCCTCAGGGATCTAGAACTAGAAATACCATTTGACCCAGCCATCCCATTACTGGGTATATACCCAAAGGACTATAAATCATGCTGCTATAAAGACACATGCACACGTATGTTTATTGCGGCACTATTCACAATAGCAAAGACTTGGAACCAACCCAAATGTACAACCATGATAGAGTGGATTAAGAAAATGTGGCACATATACACCATGGAATACTATGCAGCCATAAAAAATGATGTGTTCATGTCCTTTGTAGGGATGTGGATGAAGTTGGAAATCATCATTCTCAGTAAACTATCGCAAGAACAAAAAACCAAACACCGCATATTCTCACTTATAGGTATGAATTGAACAATGAGAACACATGGACACAGGAAGGGAAACATCACACTCTGGGGACTGTTGTGGGGTGGGGGGAGGGGGGAGGGATAGCATTGGGAGATATACCTAATGATAGATGACGAGTTAGTGGGTGCAGCGCACCAGCATGTCACATGTATACATATGTAACTAACCTGCACATTGTGCACATGTACCCTAAAACTTAAAGTCTAATAATAATAATAAAAAATAAAAATAAATAAAAAAATAAAAAACATAGACAGTTAAATACGTTACTTAGAAATTGAATCACTTAAAGTGATAACTATATATTTCTGATGCTGGTATTTTCTTCATTTTCACCCACAACTAGGAAATTTTGAGTGTCTATTTTCTAGATAGACTTCAGAAGCATAATCCTTTTGTCTGGATTCTCCCTCCCCATTGTGCCCCCACCCCTTTTGAACATGAGTTATCAAAACCATCATCTATAACAAGAATCTGAAACAGGCTTTTCACATTCCTATAGAATAATGTCAACTGCCCAGAAATCTAGCCACACATCCTTAAAATGCATACACATCATCAAAGAGAATTTAAAAACTTTTACTAGGGCAGCCTACATCCAAGGACTGGTTGACATGGTAATAAAAAGACTTCAAGTCGAGACAACTCTAAATGGATTTTAGAGTTCCTTATAGGGTTAACTGAGACCTCCAGTGAGTTTGCCTCACAGCCCAACTTCTTCTGTTCAATTCTGTTTCCTTCTTTTCCCTTCCAGAAGTGGTGAATCTAAGCACTGCTAAATCAAGCTCTTGCAAGGTAATCTCTGTGCTATAGACTGAAATATGTCTTCCCCAGATTCATATGTTGAAGGCCTAACCCTGAACATGGGTGTATTTGGAGATAGATAAAAGTTAAATGAGATTATAAAGGTGAAATCCTAATCTGATAGGACTAGTGGGCTTATAAAAAGAGGAAGAAAAGGATTCTCTCTCTCTCTCTCTCTCTCCATGTGCAAAGACAGATGAAAGTCAACAAGAGCCAGCCAGAAAAAGAGTTATCAGAACTTGGCCATGCCAGCATCCTGATCTGAGACTTCAAGACTCCAGAATTGTGAGAAAATAAATTTTTGTTGTTTAAGCCACCCAGTCAATGGTATTTAACTATGGCAGCCCAAGCTGACTAATACACTTCACCTCAGCATCTGCTTCCTAGGAAACTCAACATGAGGCAGTCACTCTGTCACCACTGACTATAAGACTAGGATACAGTCACATATAGTCACCATTGCCTATATGACTAGGGTTATTTTTTGGACTCCAATGAGTCCAAGAAACAAATGGATTATATATAGAGAGATTCCAATATGCTTAAGTACTTTCTGAGTTAAAACTTGAGCTTTCTATTTAGAAAGCATCTTCTCAACCTGAATTACTCCAACAAGATAACTGCCTGGTGAGCACAAGGTTATTCATCATATTCATGACATGGAGAGATGGTGCTGCTGGTCCCTGAGTTTCTGGCAGGTGGAAATGGAGAGAGTGTCATTTCCAGTACGTCACGTCCCCAGCGGTGCTGAATCACTTGAAATTCCAAACAGCTGCATTGTCTCCGCTAAGGTTTCTCACCATCAGAATGCAAGAAACTGCAGAGCTCTGATACAGGCAATAAGGAGAGCCCACTGAGTCAAGAAAACAACAAGTAGCTTTGTAGAAGCCTCTGGAAATTTAGCATTTCCAGTGAAAGCCTTGTCTGCTCTGAGAACTGTCCTTCACTCCAAAATATTAGGGATGGGTAAGGTGTCTATGGGAAAATAAGAAAACCTGAACCTTGCCTTGTAATCACCACTTCTTCACTGAGATTTCTGAAGCAGATTTACACAAGGACCAATATCACAAAGAGAAATAAAGTACCACTTCATCATTAAAGCTGGGCTAGCACCTGACACCATAATAAGGACTCTCTGGTGTTGGTAGATTAAATTGACTCAGTTGACACTGGAAGCTGAAGCAGTATCTCTTTCTCCATTCCAAACCCAAACTCAGATTTTTACATTTTATTTCCTTTAGTTAGAAGCAAGAGAAAAAAAAAAATAAGAGAGATTTGATGGAGCCTGAGCACACTTCCGATCATATTGCTCTCTTTATCTGGAAATCCTTCTTCAAACAATGCTCCATCCTACAGCCTCTAGAAACCTCCACTTGCCATGTAAGACTCTCCTGAGTGAAGAGTTTCTGATTTCCACTGGCAGAAGAAGTTACTTCTTACTTTGTGCCTTCCATTTTACTGCATGTTTCAGCCTCTTTATAATTACTTACTGGATTATTTGAATCACTGAATAATGAGTTTCTCAGAGGCAGGGACCATGTCTTACTATGTCAGATTAATCTAACATGGGACCTGACAAAGTGCTGTATATCCAGGTACCTGAAATCACATGTCATCTAGCCCAAACCTTTCTTTCCAGCCTCAAATCTCACTAAACCCATCAGTTCTTCACTTACCCACATTACCCTGATTTATCCACAACACAAGACTTTGACCTGCAAACATGATGTATGTAGCCATACCCTCAAGCTTTCACTTATATAGTTCCTTATGCCCAAAATGTTCTCCTATCATGTCAAACTATAAAAAATCATCATCTGCCTCCAAAATCTTTATTAAATACTTTTTTCTTTTTCTTTTTTAGACGGAGTCTGGCCCTGTCACTCATGCTGGAGTACAATGGCGCGATCTCGGCTCACTGCAACCTCCACCTCCCCAGTTCAAGAAATTCTCCTGCCTCAGCCTCCCGAGTAGCTGGGATTACAAGCGCTCACCACCACGCCCGGCTAATTTTTTGTATCTTTAGTAGAGATGGAGTTTCACCATGTTGGCCAGGCTGGTCTGGAACTCCTGACCTCATGATCCACCCACCTCAGCCTCCCAAAGTGCTGGGATTAGAGGCGTGAGCCACCGCTCCTGGCCTTAAATACCAATTTCTTCACCCAGTCTCCTTGTTGCTTTCACATTATCACAATTATTTCACATTGACCCCTTTTTTCCACAGGCATCATACTTTGTTATGTTCATACAATGGAATGCCTCTCAGGAATATAAAAAAAAATGACTTGTCAATACTTGCAACAACATAGATTAACCTGAAAATTATGCTGAATAAAAGAAGCCAAGCACAAATGAGTGCCTCCCATATAAATCCATTTATATAAAATTCTAAATAATGGAAACTAATGTATAGAGACAGAAGACAAATCAGTGGTTACCTGTGGCTGTGGGTTACAAAAGGACATAAGAAAACTTTTGGAGTGATAGAAAATACTTGTTTTCTTGATTGTGGTGAAAGTTTCATGGGTCTATAAATGTGTAAAAATGCATCAACCTGTACATTTTACATATGTACAATTGATTGTACTTTATGCCTCAGTAAAGTACGGGGAGAAACCCTCAGTGTTTCCTTATCATCAAAGAGTAAGATACAATCTGTCACAGGATATCTGACCTCACTTTGGCTTCCTTGCCAGCCACTTTCTACATATGTTTTGCTAGTAGGACTGAACTGCAGCTAATCCCTTAAACACTTCTCTTCTTTGTCACATGTTGGTCACATGCTTTGTCATATAGAATGACTCCTCTCCAGAAAGCTCAACCTTTCTCCTGTCCACCTAGAAAACAACTATTTATCTCTCAAAATTCAGCTCAGTGGCTGGTATATACAGTAGTTACTTAATAAGTAATTGTCCAGTGCATGATTGTGCTAAGGTGTCAACTCCTCTAGGAAGCCTACTTTGACCATTTACACATATCTCCTAGAGTTAGTCTTTCAGTAATTCATTAGTACCACTTCTTTTTTAAATGTCTTTATTTTATTTTACTTTAAGTTCTGGGATACATGTGCAGAACGTGCAGGTTTGTTACATAGGTATACATGTGCCACGGTGGTTTGCTGCACCTATCAATGCATCATCTATGTTTTAAGCCCCACATGCATTAGGTATTTGTCCTAATGCTCTCCCTCCCCTTGCCTCCCACCCCTGAAAGGCCCCAGTATGTGATGTTCCCCTCTCTGTGTCCATGTGTTTTCATTGTTCAACTTCCACTTATGAGTGAAAACATGCAGTGTTTGGTTTTCTGTTCCTGTGTTAGTTTGCTGAGAATGACAGCTTCCACCTTCATCCATGTCCCTGCAAAGGACATGAATTTATTCTTTTTTATGGCTACATAGTATTACATGGTGTATATGTGCCACATTTTCTTTATCCAGTCTATCATTGATGGACATTTGGGATGGTTCCAAGTCTTCGCTATTGTAAATAGTGCTGCAATAAACATACTTGTGCATGAATCTTTATAGTAGAATGATTTCTAATCCTTTGGGTATATACGCAGTAATGGGATTGCTGGGTCAAATGGTATTTCTGGTTCTAGATCCTTGGAGAATCACCCACTATCTTCCACAATGGTTGAATTAATTTGCACTCCCACCAACAGTGTAAAAGCTTTCCTATTTCTCCACAGTCTCGCCAGCATCTGTTGTTTCCTGACTTTTTAATAATCACCATTCTAACTGGCGTGACATGATATCTCACTGTGATTTTGATTTGCATTTCTGTAATGACCAGTGATGATGAGCTTTTTTTCCTATGTTTATTGGCCACATAAATGTCTTCTTTTGAGAAGTATCTGTTCATATCCTTCACCCACTTTTTGATGGGGTTGTCTGTTTTTGTCTTGTAAATTTGTTTAAGTTCCTTGTAGATTCTGGATATTAGACCTTTGTCAGATGTATAGATTGCAAAAATTTTCTCCCATTCTGTAGGTTGCCTGTTCACTCTAATGATAGTTTTTTTTTTTTTTTTTTTGCTGTGAAGAAGCTCTTTAGTTTAGTTATATCCCATTTGTCAATTTTGGCTTTTGTTGCAATTGCTTTTGGTATTTTCGTCATGAAGTCTTTACCCATGCCTATGTCCTGAATGCTATTGCCTAGGTTTTCTTCTGGGGTTTTTATGGTTTTAGGTTTTACATTTAAGTCTTTAATACATTTTGAGTTAATTTTTGTGTAAGGTGTAAGGAAGGGGTCCGGTTTCAGTTTTCGGCATATGGGTAGCCAGTTTTCCAAGCACCATTTATTAAATAGGGATTCCTTTCCCCATTGCTTGTTTTTCTCATATTTGTCGAAGATCAGATGGTTGTAAGTGTCTGATGTTATTTCTGAGGTCTCTGTTCTGTTCCATTGTTCTATATATCTGTTTTGGTACCAACACCATGCTGTTTTGGTTACTGTAGCCTTGTAGTATAATTTGAAGTCAGGTAGCATGATGTCTCCAGCTTTGTTCTTTTTTTCTTAGGATTGTCTTGGCTATATGGGCTCTTTTTTGGTTCCATATGAAATTTAAAGTAGTTTTGTCTAATTCTGCAAAGAAAGTCAGTGGTAGCTTGATGGGGATAGCATTGAATCTATAAATTACTTTGGGCAGTATGGCCATTTTCACAATATTGATTCATCCTATCCATGAGCATGGAAGTTTTTTTTCCATTTGTTTGTGTCCTGTCATTTTTATTGAGCAGTGGTTTGTAGTTCCTGAAGAGGTCCTTCATGTCCCTTGTAAGTTGTATTCCTAAGTATTTTATTCTCTTTGTAGCAATTGTAAATGGGAGTTCACTCATGATTTGGCACTCTGCTTGTCTATTATTGTTGTATAGGAATGCTTGTGATTTTTGCACATTGATTCTGTATCCTGATACTTTACTGAAGTTGTTTATTGGCTTAAGGAGTTTTTGGGCTGAGATAATGGGGTTTTCTAAATACACAATAATGTCATCTGCAAATGGAGCAATTTGACTTCCTCTCTTCCTATTTGAATAACTTTATTTCTTTCTCTTGCCTAATTGCCCTGGCCAGACCTTCCAATATTATGTTGATTGGGAGTAGTGAGAGAGGTCATCCTTGTTTTGTGCCAGTTTTCAAAGGGAATGTTTCCAAATTTTTCCTATTCAGTATAATGTTGGCTATGGGTTTTTCATAAGTAGCTCTTATTATTTTGAGACTGGTTCTATCAATACCTAGTTTATTGAATTTTTAGCAAGAAGGGATATTTAATTTTATCGAAGGCCTTTTCTGCATCTATTGAGATAATCATGTGATTTTTGTTATTGGCTCTGTTCATGTGATGGATTACATTTATTGATCTGTGTATGTTGAACCAGCCATGCATTCCAGGGATGAAGCCGACTTGATTGTGGTGGATAAGTTTTTTGACGTGCTGCTGGATTCGGTTTGCCAGTATTTTATTGAAGATTTTCACATCGATGTTCATCGGGGATATTGGCCTGAAATTTTTCTTTGTTGTTGTGTCTCTGCCAGGTTTTGATATCAGGATGATGCTGGCTTCATAAAATGAATTATGGAGGAGTCCCTCTTTTTCTATTGTTTGGAATAGTTTCAGAAGGAATGGTATCAGCTCCTCTTTGTACCTGTGGTAGGATTTGTCTGTGAATCTGTCAGGTCCTGGGCTTTTTTTGGTTGGTAGGCCATTAATTTCAGAACTTGTTATTGGTCCGCTTAGGGATTTGACTTCCTCATGGTTTAGTCTTGGGAGGGTATATGTGTCCAGGAGTTTATCCACTTCTTCTAGATTTTCTAGTTTATTTGTGTAGAGGTGTCTATAGAATTCTCTGATGGTAGTTTGTATTTCTGTGGGATCAGTGGTGATATCCCCTTTATCACTTTTGATTGTGTCTATTTGATTCTTCTCTGTTTTCTTCTTTATTAGTCTAGCTAGCAGTCTATCTATTTTGTTAATCTTTTCAAAAAACCAGCTCCTGGATTCATTGATTTTTTGAAGGGTTTTTCATGTCTCTATCTCCTTCAGTTCTGCTCTGATCTTAGTTATTTCTTGTCTTATAGCTTTTGAATTTGTTTGCTCTTGCTTCTCTAGCTCTTTTAATTGTTATGTTAGGGTGTCAATTTCAGATCTTTCCAGCTTTCTAATGTGGGCATTTACTGCTACATAATTCTCTCTTAACACTGCTTTAGCGGTGTCCCAGAGATTCTGGTATGTTGTCTCTTCTTGTTGGTTTCAAAGAACTTCTTGATTTCTGCCCTAATTTCATTATTTACCTAGTAGTCATTCTGGAGCAGGTTGTTCAATTTCCATGTAGTCGTGCACTTTTGAGTGAGTTTCTTAGTCCTGAGTTCTAATTTGATTGCACTGTGGTCTGAGAGACTGTTTGTTATGATTTCCGTTCTTTTTCATTTGCCAAGGAGTGTTTTACTTCCAATTATGTGGTTGATTTTAGAATTAGTACTATATGGTGCTGGGAAGAGTAATATTCTCTTGATTTGGGGTGGAGAGTTCTGTAGATGTCTATTATGTCTGCTTGGTCCAGAGCTGAGTTCAAGTTTTGAATATCCTTGTTAGCTTTCTGTCTTGTTGGTCTGTCTAATATTGATAGTGGGATGTTAAAATCTCCCACTATTATTGTGTGGGAGTCTAAGTCTCTTTTGTAGGTCTCTAAGAACTTGTTTTATGAATCTGGGTGCTCCTATATTGGGTGCATATATATTTAGGATAATTAGCTCTTCTTTTTGAATTGTTCTTTTTATCATTATGTAACGCCCTTCTTTGTCTTTTCTTATCTTTGCTGGTTTAAAGTCTGTTTTGTCAGAGACTAGGATTGCAAACCCTGATTTTTTCTTTTTTATTTTGCTTTCCATTTGCTTGGTACATTTTCCTCCAGCCCTTTATTTAAGCCTATGTGTGTCTTTGCAAAAGAGACCAAAAAACCTATGTGTGTCTCCTGAATACAGCATTCTGATGGGTCTTGACTCTTCATTTTTGCCAGTCTGTGTCTTTTAATTGGGGCATTTAGCCCATTTACATTTAAGGTTAATATTGTTATGTGTGAATTTGATTCTGTTATCATGATCCTAGCTGTTTATTTTGCATGTTAGTTGATGCAGTTTCTTCATAGTGTCATTAACCTTTATATTTGGTGTGTTTTTGCAGTGGCTGGGACCAGTTTTTCCTTTTTATATTTAGTGCTTCCTTCAGGAGCTCTTATAAGGCAGGCCTGGTGGTGACAAAATCCCTCAGCATTTGCTTGTCTGGAAAGGATTTTATTTCTCCTTCACTTATGCAGCTTAGTTTGACTTGATATAAAATTCTGGGTTGAAAAGTCTTCTCTATAAGAACGTTATGCTGAACGTGGTGGCTCAAGCCTGTAATCCCAGCACTTCAAGAGGCGGAGGCGGGCAGATCACGAGGTCAGGAGATCGAGACCATCCTGGCTAAAGCAGTGAAACCCCGTCTCTACTAAAAATACAAAAAAATTAGCCGGACGTGGTGGCAAGTTCCTGTAGTCCCAGCTACTCAGGAGGCTGAGGCAGGAGAATGGCATGAACCTGGGAGGCAGAGGTTGCAGTGAGCCGAAATGGCACCACTGCACTCCAACCTGGGCAACAGAGTGAGACTCTGTCTCAAAAAAAAAAAAAAAAAAAAAAAAGAATGTTGAATATTAGCCCCCACTCTCTTCTGGTTTGTAGGGTTTCTGCAGAGAGATCCGCTGCTAGTCTTATGGGCTTCTCTTTGTAGGTAACCTGACCTTTCTGTCTGACTGCCCTTAACATTTTTTTCTTTGTTTCAACCTTGGAGAATCTGACGATTATGTGTCCTAGGGTTGCTCTTCTTGAGGAGTATCTTAGTGGTGTTCTTTGTATTTCCTGAATTTGAATGTTGGCCCATCTTGCTAGGTTGGGGAAGTTCTCCTGGATAATATCCCGAAGTGTGTTTTCCAACTTGGTTCCATTCTCCTCATCACTTTCAGGTACACAATCATTCATAAGTTTGGTCTTTTCACATGGTCCCATATTTCTTGGAGGCTTTGTTCATTCCTTTTTATTATTTTTTTCTCAAATCTTGTCTTCGTGCTTTATTTCGGTAAGTTGATCTTCAATCTTGATATCCTTTCTTCCGCTTGATTGATTCAGCTATTGATACTTGTGTACACTTCATGAAGTTCTTGTGCTGTGCTTTTCAACTCCATCAAGTCATTTGTGTTTCTCTCTAAACTGGTTATTCTAGTTAGTAGCTCCTGTAACTTTTATCAAGGTTCTTAGCTTCCCTGCATTGAGTTAGAACATGCTTTCTTACCTCAGAGGAGTTTGTTATTACCCACCTTCCGAAGCCTACTTCTGTCAATTCGTCAATCTTATTCTCTGTTCAGTTTTCATTTGCCAAGGAGTGTTTTACTTCCAATTATGTGGTTGATTTTAGAATTAGTACTATGTGGTGCTGAGAAGAATAATATTCTGTTGATTTGGGGGTGGGATTCCCTTGCTGGAGAGGAGTTGAGATCATTTGGAGGAGAAGAGGCATTCTGGTTTTTGTAATTTTCAGCGTTTTCGCACTGGTTTTTCCTCATCTTCAAGGATTTAGCTACCTTTGATCTTTGAGGTTGATGACCTATGGATGGGGTTTTTGTGTGGGTTTTTTGTTGTTGTTGTTGTTGTTGATGTTGATGCTGCTGCTTGCTGTTTGTTAGTTTTCCTTCTAACAGTCAGGCCTCTCTTTGGCAGGTCTGCTGCAGTTTGCTGGAGGTCCACTCAAGATCCTGTTCACCTGGGTATCATCAGCAGAGGCTGCAGAAGAGCAAAGATTGCTGCCTGCTCCTTCTTCTGGAAGCTTCATCCCAAAGGGGTGCCTGCCAGATACCAGCTGGAGTTCTCCTGTGTGAGGTGTCTGTCGACTCCTGTTGGGAGGTCTCTCCCAGTCAGGAGGCACGGACATCAGGGGCCCACTTGAGGAGGTAGTCTGTCCCTCAGCAGAGCTGGTGCACTGTGCCGGGAGAATTCCTCTTGTCAGAATAAGTTGCTCTCTTCAGAGCCAGCAGGCAGGAGAGATTAAATCTGCTGAAGCTGTGCCTGTAGCCACCCCTTCCCCCAGGGGCTCTGTCCCGGGGAGATGGTAGTTTTTTCTGTAAGCCCCTGACTGGGGCTGTTACCTTTTCTTCAAAGACACCCTGCCCAGTGAGGAGGAACCTAGAGAAACAGTCTGGCCACAACCACTTTGCCATGCTGTGGTATATTCCACCCAGTCCACACCTTCTAGCCTCCTTAGCAGTGTCAGGGGAAAACAGCCTACTAAAGCCTCAGTAATGGTGGACACCTCTCTCCATCCAAGCTTGATTATCCCAGGTCAACTTCAGACTGCTGTGCTGGCAGTGAGAATTTCAAGTCAGTGGTTCTTAGCTTGCTGGGCTCCACAGGAGTGGAACCTACTGAGCGAGACAACTTGGCTCCCTGGCTTCAGCCCTCTTTCCGAGGGATTGAATGGTTTATGTCTCACTGGTGCCACTGGGGTATGAAAAAAACTCCTGCAGCTAGCTCAGTGTCTGCCCAAACAGCTGCTCAGTTTTGTGCTTGAAACCCAGGGCCCTGGTGGTGTAGGCACACGAGGGAATCTCCTGATCTGCAGATTGCAAAAAAACGTGGGAAGAACATAGTATCTGGGCCAGGTAGCACAGTCCCTCATGGCTTCCCTTGGCTGTGGGAAGGAGGTCCCCCAGGCTCCTTGCACTTACCACCCTGCTTCTGCTCTCCCACCATAGGATGCACCCACTGCCTAACCAGTCCCAATGAGATGAATTGGGTACCTCAGTTGGAAATGCAAAAATCACTCACCTTCTGCGTTGGCCTCACTGGGAGCTGCAGACCGGAGCTGTTCCTATTCGGCCACCTTGGCCCCTCCTCCAAGAACAAGATTATCACATGATACCACTTCTATTTCTTGTAACTGTGACTGTCCTTTATTGCTTTATACTGAGTCCCAAGCCTGTTTCCCTACTGGTGAACTCCTTGGAGGCTGTGGTAGCAGAATTTTAAGATGGCCCCCAAGATTCTTGTCCTGTATGTGCACAAACCTTCTCCCAGTTCTTTAAATCCTAATCTAGGTGTAGCTGTGAAGGCAGTTTTGAAGATGTAATTAAGTCCCAAATCAACTGACCTTTAGATAGCGAGATTATCTAAATGGATTTGACCTAATCATTTCAACTCTTTAAAAGCAAAGACTTTTGCCCAGCTGGTCACAGAAGTTGAAATCATAGATTTGAAGCATGAAGGATTCATTGCGCCATTGCTGGCTAGGAGATGGAGGATATCAAATAGCAAGAAATGTGGGTGGCATTTAGGTGCTGAGGGAAGCCCCTTCCTGACAGATAGCAAAAAACCTGAGATCAAAAAGATCAATACTTCAACCTGAGAGACTGAATCCAGCCAACAGCCTGAATGAGCCTGGAAGTGGATTTTTTTCCTAGCACCTCAAGATGAGAACTGAGCCTGGCTGACGCTTTCATTGCAGCCTTCCAATACCCTGAGCAGGGAGCCCACTCATGCTGTGACAGACTTCTGAACTACAGAACTATTAGTTAATATATAAGTGCAATTTAAATCTCTAAATTTGCATAGATTTGCTACAAAACTGCATAAAAATAAGAGAGGCACAGAAATCACATCTTATATATCTTTATAGTCATGGCTTCTGTGTAATAAATTCTCAAACCTGTTTTTAAGAAAGAATGGGAAGAAGGATGGGAAGGAAGGAGAAATAGAGGAAGAAAGGAAGGCAAAAAATACAAAGGAACAGAAGGAAAAAAAAGAGAAAAACATTTTAGCTTCCAGAAGAGTGGTTCTCTACTTGAGCTATGCACTATCATCACATAAGGAGTTTTAAAAAATATTAATGACTGCGTCCCACCTTTAGCAATCCTGATTTAATTAGTCTAGGTGTGGCCCGGGCATCAGAATTTTAAAAATCTCCCCAGATGATCCTAACATGCAGCCAAGGTTAAGAACTACTACTGCTCTGGTCACTCTTATGTGAGTTAATGCCTAGGAAACTGCAGCTCAGCCAGGACTTCTGTAGATCAAGACCCCTGTGGAGACTGGTTGGGTTTTCAAGGTCAACCTCTAGAAAGCTCTTAGTTCCTAACTGTGTCCTATTCCACAGTTAGCGCTTCATAAGTTGTTAATGGGCCTCACTCCAGGAGATATTCATTCTTCTCTCCTTTCACAGGCTCCTTAGGTTAGGTTTAAATCATAATCCCTTGGTATTTTAATAACTTTCCAGCTTCTTTCACATTACAGGATTTTTGGGCCCTGCTGATCACAAAATTTTCCTCTGCAAGGTTCCCAACATCTATCCAAAGAGAAATCTTCAGTAATGCTCTGATTAGAAAAGGTGAATGTCATTATCTGGGTACTGTCCTTATCTATCATCAACACCTAGATATCTTTCTCAGTTTAAAAAAAAATTAATTTAAGAGCTAATCAGAATTCTTTGAGATAGGGATGTATAATGGAAAGAAAACTATACTGGGATTCTGAGCTCCAATTCTGGTTCTGCCCTTTGTTAACTGCATAATATTGGGAAGATAGTTAAACCACTATCAATGGTGGTTTGTCATCACTAAAATGGAAAAGTCTATATTTAACTCATATAATTGATATTGGACTTTTTAGGGTCAAAAAGTACCATCCTAAAGTATGATGCTTTGGCATGCTGAGTACTTTGAACTAAAGGAGGCTGGAAAGTATCAGAAGCAGCCTCAGAAGCAAAGTGTCTCTGATCTTTTCCTGCCTTCCTGTCTCCTGCCCCCTTTTCTCCCCAGAAGCAAGTCATAGAAACCAGAATTCCTCCTTTCCAAGGTGGATCATAGAAACTAGAACCCCTTTCTCCTAAAGCAAGGCATAAAACATAGAAATATAATTTTAACCTTTCCCCATCTCTCTGTGTAGATGGCCACAAAGAAACTCTCTGACCTAACTTGTCTGACCATAGGTCATAAGACCTTCATTCCAGAGGGCTCCTACCCTATACCCAGGAGGAAGTAATGTGGCACAGAGATGCCAAGGAGAACATAAATGAAGAGGTCTTCTGGGTTCCCCACCCCAGTCTGTTATCATTAGGTCATACCCTTTTGGTCCAGTCACCTTTCTACATGGCTATCCATTCTTCATTGAATCAAAGCATAAAAATAGACATTTTCCCCCGGGTCTTTGGCTTTTCGTTAATGCCATATGGAACTTCGATGAAATAAATTTGTCATGCTTTTCTCTTGTTAACATGTCTTTTGTTATAGGAGTGTTAGTCGTGACCCTTATGATAGATGAGGAAAAGTATCATAGCTTTCTGTTTCTACAGACTCATAACATGATTATATGAAGGTTTTTTACAACTGCTTAAATGTGTGTGTGTGTGTGTGTGTGTGTGTACACACATATATTCAGATTGAACAAATCCACTTGAGTATGTTTCTGGCATTTTACTCGGACTTTCTTTAGAAAAAATGTAAAATATTTTAATAAATGCTTTTCTTGGTGAGGTTAAGAAGGATAAATGAGTAGAATGCTGTACTTAGAATGAATATATCATATATTTAAATGGTGCTAATTCTTAAGTCCAGTTGGCTTTTCAAAGATATCTCAGCAGGAAGAGGGAAAGGGTCTTCCATGTAAGTTTTAAACAAGTCTCTCATAGAGCATATTTTATGTGTTAGAAACTCGGGGAATATAGAGATTAATGATCTAATTAAATATGCAAAGCAGCCCTCTGAGGCAGGTATTTTTACTCCCAGTTTTGCAGATAAAAACATTGAAACAAGCTGGGCATGGTTGGCTCACGCCTGTTATCCCAGCACTTTGGGAGGCCGAGGCAGGCGGATCAAGAGGTCAAGAGATCAAGATCACGGTGAAACCCCATTTCTACTAAAAAAAAAATACAAAAAAAAAAATTAGCCAGGGGTGGTGGCGGGTGCCTGTAGTCCCAGCTACTTGGGAGGCTGAGGCTGGAGAATGGCATGAACCTGGGAGGCGGAGCTTGCAGTGAGCCGAGATGGCACCACGGCACTCCAGCCTGGGGCGACAGAGAGAGACTGTCTCAAAAAAAAAAAAAAAAAAAAAAAACATTGAAACAAAGATCAATTTGAGATTGGTCAAGGACATACTTTTAGTTAGTCATGGGTCTGAGATTTCAACTCAGTGCTCTTTGGCCTGCCAACAAAACCAACATACATGGTTTGGGTTGCCACTCTTGCCTTGGGGCAACATCAAATTATAAATAAAATAACTAATGGAACACCATCCTTGAGGCTAAGAGGGAGTGATGGCAACATGATGGAATAAAGAGTTGTCCATTTCTAATGTGAAATCCAGCAGGGGAAGATTTCAGCAGCTGGAACCATTGGCCAGGAAGGATCAGAGTTCCATGGGAGAGGTAAGGGAGAGGGTAGCTGAAAAGAAGATTGAATAGAAAGACCCTTAGAATGTGCTAGGTTATTTTTGCTGTTGTTGTCCCTATATATTATTGCAATGTTTCTCAAGGTTGAGGGTGCAGCAGACTCCCTTAGAGGACCTCTCAAAACATAGATTGTGAGTCTTGCTCCGAAAATATCTGATTCTGGGTCTAGGTAAGGCCAGAAGATTCGCATTTCTAACAAATTTCCGCTGATGCTGATGATGCTAACCTGGGGATCAAAGTTTGAGAACCACTGTACTAGAAACACACAGCTATGTCTGACAGGACCAGCAGATCTCTTTAAATACCCAGGTCACTGCAAGATGGAGTAGAGCAGAGTTTAAGAGTAGGAGCACTGCAGCTAGATTGTGTTGCTTTAAAGGCCACACTCTCATTTACCAGATGGTTGATGTTGGGCAATTTAGTTACGTGTGCTCAGGATGGATAGATGATAGATGATAGATAGATAGATAGATAGATAGATAGATAGATAGATGTATCCAAATTTATGACACATTGCTTGGAACATAGGAAACCATAAGCTAGTTATCATTAAGCATCATGTGTCAGGGGCATGGTGTGGGGGACACAGGGATGACCCACCCAAAACCCTCTTCAAGGAGCACTTGTTGCTCAGTTATAGGGGGTGCTGCCACCAGGCACATTCCAGCTGCCAGTTGCCTCAGCTACAGAGAGCCACTTCATCTAAGGTAATGGGCTCCTCAGGCAGCAACATCCAATGACTGTTGAGGCACAGGTAAAAAGGCATAGTCATTTTGGCCTAATACAGGATACTTCTGACAGTCAATTCAGATCAGATCTTCCTGTGGGATCAGCTAAGACCGCTCAGCCTTCTCCTTTGCTCAGTCCTACTTCCTTCCTTTTCTTTCATGGGACTTGGTCCCAAGAACTCTCCCATCTGAACATACTGCACACTAAACTACATCTCAGGGTTGGCTTCCCAGAGAACATGACCTGCATCATTTTAATACTTTTGAGGCCAAAGATGTGAGACTTGGGGGAAAGAACACAATATAAAATAAACAAAGACCAATGCAAGAGTGTTGCATTTAATCATAACAAAATACCTATATGGTCATTGTTATTATCCATGATATAGAGATAAGGAAATAGATTTACAGAAAATCCAAATTCATATTGAGTAATTTTCATGAATGAAACCTGGGTGTGTCTGACTGAAGGTTGTGCTCTCATACAATGTACTTTTCTGCTCTGTTTTTTTTTTTAATTAAAGAAAAATAGAAGCAGCATTTTTCACAATGCGAGAGACTTGGGGCTTGGAAAAGGTTTCCCAATTCAAGCAGGTGAAGCCCTGCCTGGAAACCTGCTACAACCCTTACAAAAGAAATTGTTCTTTAGCGACAGGAGACTTTGGTATTCACTGGTGTTAGGAACTGCTAAGTTAAGTAGTACTCTCTTCACTGCGGGCTCTGAGAAAGGAGGGCTCTGTTATTCATGAAGAGGTGACATTTGACTAGGACCCAGGATCCATGAATTTTTTGAATAGCCATATGTTGCTCATTCAGATCCCAGCGTAAGATACATAGAAGGTACACTCCAACCAAATGCAAGCATTTTATTACCCTGTGGGACATTGGTCTCTAACCCTGTATGAAAACTACGGCACTGTTGAGCTAAACAGGAACAACTTTGGCTTACAGTGGGCAGATATGAGAGGCCCAGATCAAAGGAAGACTGTGGCCCCTTGCTACCTTACCCCAGAAACACAGCCTAATCTTGGGCCTCTAAACATTATCACTCCAGTGATGAGAAGAGACAATAGAAGACAAAACCGGAGAAAGAAAACTCAGAGTAAAACCTAAAATCTGGGGCACTTGGCTGAATCCTTTTCCCATTCCCCTACACCTTATCATAATAGTATAATCTGGGCTGTGTTTATTTTTTCTATTAATTATATAGTAGGAAGGTAATATTTCATACTTCCATGTAAAAACTCTGGGAAGGGAAAATAAAGAAATAATTCTTGGGGATGAGACCTTCCCTCCCCAGCAAAGAAAGTCCCTACATAAAACTGACCTTTTTAATCCCTTTGTTCAGTATACCAAAAATTCTATCCCCCAAACACCATAACCTAAGAATGTACTTGAATATCACTGTCCCATATTGGCACTTTTCCTTTGGGAGAGAAGAGATGGCCATTTCAATAACTCCTGGAAGACAGGAGCCCCACAGGTGACAGACATAAGACGTATTGCTGGCAAGTGACAACAGAGTCTCACTTTCTGAAGAAAAGCAGGTGTGAGTTGACTTCAGGGTTGACTTGTATTTCTCTTTTCATAGCACAAATACTCTTCTTACCTCCACCTTCCCTTCCTTTTCCCTCCATTATGGTTCACCTCCCTCTCTCACTTCCTCTCTTTCTCCCTTGCATTCATCTGTTATTTCTTCTTTCTTTCCTTATTGCCAGTTCCTTCCTTCCAAAAGCATTAGATAAATATCTTTGAGAAGAAATACTGTGTAGAGGTTAAGACTAGAGTTAAAATAAGAAGAACATCTGCTTTACACATTTAATATGGGACTGAGTGCAAATAACTTAGCCTGGGTGACCCTCAATTGCCTTATCTGAAAAATGCACAAGATAATTTTGGTACCTACCTCCATAGGTTGCTTGCAAGATTAAACAAGATAATATGCATAATTTTGCACAATGTCTAATCCAGAGAAATCAGTTTAACTCAGTATTTACTATCATTATTTTGAATATTAATTGTTAATATGAATAGAAGCAATAGCAGTGTTATGTTTTGTTTTGTTTTGTTTTGTTTTGTTTTGTTTTGTTTGAGATAGAGTTTTGCTCTGTTGCCCAGGCTGGAGTGCAATGGCGCGATCTCGGCTCACTGAAACCTCTGCCTCCCGGGCTTAAGAGTTTATCCCTGCTCAGCCTCCTGCATAGCTGGGATTACAGGCACCTGCCATCATGCCCTGTTAATTTTTGTATTTTTGTAGAGACGGGGTTTCACCATGTTGGTCAGGCTGGTCTCAAACTCCTGAACTCAGGTGATCCACCTGCCTCGGCCTCCCAAAGTGTTGGGATTACAGGCGTGAGCCACCACACCTGGCGAGTAGTGCTATTATTGACCTGACAATGGACTAGGCACTGATGATAAAAAGACAAATTAAACATGGAAGTGACTTTCTGAAACTTCTTTCTTAGTCCTGCCATAACAGCACTAAACATCACAAATGTCTCATGTGTAAAACAAGCTATTTTATAATTCAACAGTCATTCTCAACCCATGTGCATCAGAATAACCTAGAATGCCTTAAGACTACCTTTACTTGAGCTCTGTATCTCCTCACAACTCACCCCTGGAAATCTGATTCCACGGGTCTGGGGTAGAGCCAGGCACTGTTATTTTTAATAATCTCCATGAGTGATTATGATGCAGACTCACAAATGTGCCACCAGGAGTTGGCCAAACCAGTGTGGGTAAAGAATCTAAATGTGTGGGTAGCAAGTCTCCTTTAACAAGTTTAACAATCGGTTTCATTGTTGCTGTTTAAATCTGTAAGATCTTTGGTCATGAAGCAGTACAGTGTTATAGGCTTTGGCATCCAAAAGGCTAGGCTTGCTTTCTAGCTCTTATTCTACTAAGTTTTCTATTTATCTATGAAACAGGAAAAAATAAGAATAGGATCTATATCATAGGGTTATGATAAGGATAAAACAAGTGGCTGTACAAGGCGACATCAGAGAGGTAGGTAAGCTTCCATTTATCTAGTGTCTTTCAGGATATAGAATGCACTTGGATTTTACATTTTTGATAATTATTATTATTATTACTACTACACCCAGAAGTGTGTGTATTAAGAGAATCAGAGATTCTAGCTGAAGGAAGAAATAACCACGTTTTCACCAAAAGAAAAAGTTTGCGTTTATAGCAATTAAATAATTCCCTCTAACAGTTTGACAAGGTAAAGAGGCGGAAGATCATAATTTAGAAAGTCCAGCTGCATTTCTTTAAAATCCGTTGACTGTATAAGTAATTTAAATATAAAAACAGGCATAGCAATTCTAATCTACAATGCATCCCCCCTCCAAAACCCCCTACACACATTGCCAGCCCACCTGTGTTTGGCACATTTCCATGGTAACTGTCATGCTATTTAACTGCTAGATTGTGTTGTTAATATGGTGATTTAACATTTTCCATGTGGGTTAAACTGAATACAAAAAGCTGCTACTGCTTAGTCATGTAGGATAAATTTTATGGAATTCTCAATAGTTTCACTAAACCATGTTTTTTCATCATTTTAAAACAGCTTGTTATTATTATTATTATTATTATTTTGGTGAAATCAAGAATTCAGCTCAGAATGGTGCTTGAAATGTGCTTGTCTCCTAGGGGAATATTTTTTCAAAATGGCAGTCTGGCTTTAAGTGTATTCTAACCCCTTAGAAAGAGGAGCGGGGGAGAAGGGGAAGAGGTGGTACAGTCAAAGGCCTGGAAGGAGGTATCAGGATTGCAGATATAGAACCAAGAGTCTGACGCTAATGACATATGGATGGGAAAGTAGTTGAAAACATTTACCAAATGATAGTGATAAGACTGGTTATTTCAAAATCACCTGGGGAACTTTAAAAAAGTACAGAATCTCAGGGTCCATTTTTGCCTGTTGCAAAGATTCTAATTCCATTGGTGCAGGGTAAGGCTTGGAAATCTATATTATTTGAAAGCTTCCCAGGCTATTTCAATCTTCTCCACTTTGATAACACTGCCTTCCAGCAGTGCATACTAAAGTATGGTCCCCAGAACACTTGCATAGGATCACCCAGGGAAACTGCTAAAAATTCAGATTCCTGGGCTCCATTTCTGTTCTAGTAAATCATAAAGACAGGCTACAGGATCAAGAATCTGAATTTTTAATTAGCATTCTCTGAGTAAGTCTTATAAAATTAAGATGATTTGCTGCAGAGTTGAATTACACACTCTGCTTTTAGGTGCAAGCAGTCGATTCCTATAGGATCCCCTCAGCCACCTCAGGTAATTGTTCTTTTTAGATTTTACTATTAATTCCCTCACCAATAAGGAGATCCTGAGATCTACAAATTAGTAACAAGTCAGCTACTTGGAGAGCCTTAGGGGTACCTGCAGCCAATGGGTCACTTTAGACCTGAAAGTTCTGGATATGATGAAAAGTACAGCGGCTCTGATGTCAGAGAGAACTTGACTTGAAACCTGGCTCTGCAAAACTTCCAGGCAGTGTAACCCTATTACAGCACTAAAGCACTCAACTGCCCAAAGCTTCAGGTGCAATATGTGTTAAGAAGGGAAAAATAATATCTTGTAACAGGGTCGTGTTACGAGGAAGCAGTCCCCTGTCGCACAGTACTGTACGTGGTACTCAATAAATAAGTGTAAAAGAGAGAAAGAAAGAGAGGAGGGAAAGAGGGGAGAAACAGAGAAGAGAGAAACAGAAAGATAGGCACAAAGGCACTTTGGGGACCTTCGGAAATGTAAAGACAGCAAAGATCATTAAGGAGACTTAATGATCTTTTTAGAAGATCATTATAAGAACTTTTTAGAAGAACTTAAGCAAAGATCATTTTAGACTCTATTGATGACGTAGATACTGCATCCATCAGATCACAGAAGTTAGATGAAGACTCTAGCTAAGTCTAAGGCTGACTGAGAGAGAAGATATTTCACAAAGCTTTTCTCTGAACCACAGTACTGCGATGCTTTATCTAGGCCACTGCCTTCCAACACCATGGCAACGCATGTAACAAAACAGATTGGAGAAGAGGTTGCTGATTCTTATCCAGAGGGGTGGGAGTGCTTTGTCTCCTTAGCTACTCCATGATCCACAGCACTAACAAGAATATCCAGGCTTGAGATTTAAAGATAACAAGTTACCTTAATTTTATACATCAATAGGAAATGGCAGTAAGAAAATATACCTTCCCCTGGCTACAAACTGAGTCACAAAAGGCTCAACTGACCGCAAATAAAAGTGCTTTAGCTAAGGTATTCTAAGTGATAAGGGGAACATAGGGACAAAGTAAAGGGGAGAATAGGACCAACAAGAAATCTGTCTATGGCCATTCACAGCTATTCCGTTTCAGGAGATGATGTTAGTCAATGTGGGTGGGATCAGGGCACACATTCAAATATATCCTGTCTCATTATGTTTCAGCTCAGAATATTATGAATAATATTTAAGAAGCATCATTTGGCCTCTGCAACTTAAACTCATGAATATTTTTCAAGGCAAGAATGAAGACAAATAAAATGTGTTGTTCCAGAAACAAATAATCTACATTCATTTTCTTCCTTTTCCAAGAACCCAGATTGAAAACTTAGGGCTTAGAAAGCACAAATCATTCCCAGTTATTTGAATCTTACTTTGTAAAATAGCCTTCTGTTGTTTCATTCAGCAGGCATGTATAAAACATTAAAGACCTTAAATAGAATAAATAAGTTTTAATAAATTATGGAGGATGTCTTTATTGAACTTAATTATAAGCAATTAGCTTTTATCTTACTAAAAAATTATTTTCTTTTTTGAATTCCCTCTGAAAATAACCTGGCCTAGCAATCTAGAAGAAACTAAATAAACATTTCCCTGTCAGAGGCCATGAAAGAACATGCCCATGGAACTAAATAGCTGATCACTATGGCATTTCTAGCTGCTATTCCAATTATTATTTCTGTATCACTGTTTCTTTCCAGGTTAGCAGGGCAGCATCACCTGGGAAAGTTATAGATGCAGATTCTTAAAGGATCTATTTATAAGGTACAGATGCCTCAGCCCAGGGAGCTCAGCATCATGGTCCAGCAGGGAGCGTCAAGTGCCCGCATAATGCAGTGCAAGTGGCTTCTTCCGCCACCGCCCTCCAAGCTCCTCACATCCTATGTGGCATCTTCAGGGGGGAGATATATGGTAGGAGGGAAGAGTGTACATTTCCACTTAGAACAGCCCCCTCAGCTGACGAATTTGTATCTTGAACAATAAGCGCTGCCCTCCTCTGTTGCTCAGAGCCATGAGTAGTGCACAAGAGCTGGGAAGCTGGGGGAAAGCTCTGGATGGTGTGGGCTGCATTGTAGACAAGCCTGCTCAAGCCCTGACTGTTGAGCATGAAAATTTATGTATTTATTACCTTTTACAATACCAACTTCTAATCTGCCCAAAAGAATTTTCTTTTGAAGCATACAAAGAGAGTTAATAGACTCAGGGATACAATCTGTTCTTCAAGCACTGGGCTCCCTTTTATCCTGATGATACAAAAGTTTCCTCTTTTTGAAAAATCTACATTTAAGTGGTGGAGTCCCAGGTAACTCCTTGGATTGAAGTTACTGCTAAAGCTACTCAGGTAATATGACTATAATGATCACAGACATTGCCTTCTTATTATGAGAGAGAAAAGGAAAGAAAAGAACAGTTACAAAGCATCTTACCTCTCATTGTACAACTCTTGGCTCTGTCAGCTTGCTTGGTCACTCACGGTGAGTCACTTAACTTCCCTGGGCCTCTGACTCAGGGTTTATAAAATGAAAAACATAGAAGATCTTACTTATTGGTAAAGTTTGTTTCTGCTTTGAGATTCCATAAATCTATGTTCTACTCGCTTATATTTCCTTACCCCTACTATTGTTCTATCATCTTGCAGTAGTGATAACAATGCCTTATTCGGTGCCATTGTGTATTATTTTATTTACACACACACACACATATATGAATATGAACTAGATGGGATAAGGGTGTCCTCATAATAGATGAGAAAGCTCAAGGTTTAGAGACGCTAAGCAATTTGTTCAAGGTCACGTGGCCAGTAAGTGACCAAGCTTGAATCGAAACCTGTCTGTTTATCTTCAAGACCTGTATTCACAGTTTCTATGCTAGGTCACCTCTCTTTTTATAGAGTAGTTGGTACATGAAGCCTTTTTCTGTATAATGTCTTTAATGGACCAGGCCAACTGTGCAGGCATGTTTCTATGGGCTGAGCAAAAAGAAATGGTATCAAACATAGGCACAACTTCAACTGTTCTGATTAAGCCTTCACAGGGTCCACCAGGAGGATAATGATTTCCAATAGCAAATACAGTATGAGTATCAAAAGTGCTATATCTCTATCAATATATTTCTGTATCTCTACCTATGTATCATAGATCTATCCTCTCCCATATCCCCCTGTTGTAGAGGCATTTGCAGCATTCTGGGGTAAAAGTTTGTTTTGAAAATTGATTTAGTAAATATTATTTTGTGAGTATATTAGCTAGCATGTAGATTGTTTAGGAAATATATTAATGTTTGAACTCCTAGAGTAGAAATTCAAAGCCAGCCATCTGAGAAGCAACAGCTTGACTATTATAAAAGAAGCCACATTTTTTTAAAAGTCAAAGCTTCTCCTGTATAAAAGCAACTCAAGAAATATTTGAGTATTAATTTTAAAAAATACTTTAAAAGCTAAATAGACTTTTTCTCCCAATAGACAGAAGAAGCAACTGATTGAAATCTGTATTAACAATATTATACTTTGCCAGAGGAAAAACATAGACTACCCAGGACTAATGAGAATGAAATCAAGCTCTTAGCATTCATACAATAGATGAATTACAGTGCTCTGAATTCTGCTCTATTATCTATTATCCCCTGACCTCACCAGTTCTATCTCAATGCAGAGGGCAGCTCAGCATTTCTCCAGCCAGAAATATACACTCAATCTTGCAAGAGAATGAGGGAATTATTTCACAGAAACATTTAGTATATCAACATCACTGGATCCTGTTTAATATCTTTGTTGTTGCTCCTTTTCATTTTCTACTGCACTTGTACATTCTACAATGTTTAAGGACTAGATAATGTTATTGACCATTGGATTTCTCAATAAGAAAATATCTATTCTAGAAAATACTAATTTTAGAAAATATCTCTTTCTAAACAGACCAAGAGAATTAAAAATGACATCTATGCTTTTATTTTTTTCATTTTCTTTATAACTAGGGAAGAATGTGCTAACCTGTAAGCTCTGTAAGAACAGGAACTTTTGTCAATTTGGTTTGTTGATGTTTTTTAAGTGCCTAGAATGGTGCCTGGCACACAATAAGCACTCAAAGAATAATCAGTGGAAAGCGGAATAAATAAGTATTATCAGAAAGATAGGCTTATTCCTCCTGAGTCATTTTATGCCCAGTAAGCAAGTCAGAGATTTACTACATTTGGAAACATCTTGCTGTATAAAAATAAAGAAGAATCTGCCTGACAGTTTCAGGTCCTGCTGTCAACAAATTCAAATGACCATACCACCCAGGTACTAATTCTTAAAATTTCCAGGTATAGCAGACCGTTAGGTTCAGTGTTATAGTCTCTCTGCCAATACAGAAAGTAATTGGCAGTTTCTCTCAATGGAATACTATATCCGGACTCATTTAGATACAAGTAATAGAAGCCATTTCTACTAGCTTAAGGAAAATAAGAGTTTTTATTGTTCAGTTCCAGAGGCAATTTGGAGCAAACAAGGGAAGGATAAATAACCAGACATCATCAGGTTCTGGAACCAGAGCCTCTGTCTCTTTGGAAACGTATGGAGTTTAGTCTCTTATCCTTGTGCATATGCTTTTATTATTCTTTCTCAGTTGAGTGAGCCAAGTGCCTATTACAGTGCCAAGCACATAATGGATATGGCTAAATATTTTTCAATGAACAAATGAATTGGATATCTTTTGGAGAAAAAATGGCTGCATCTAATGGCTTTTGATTTCAGTACTATTGATTCACTAACTTATTTCTTTGCTTCAGAATTTAAAATTCTTAGGAAATAATCTGGTTGAATCAATTCTGGCAATGCATTGACCCCTTCTGAGGTAGGGGTCTATCTCTTGTCTAATTAGCTCTTATTAGGGGACTAGGATTAACTCTATTGCATTAACAAGGAGGTAGACTCCCAGAAAATGGAAGATAGATTCCCAGAAAATGGAACATTGACTAAACGAGGTGTCTGCTAAAATGGTGGTCAAGTGTTTGCAAAGATTACAGCAATAATTCATGTCTGTAGGCCCTCTGCAGTATGATTTCGTTGTTCCTACCATCAAGAATGAGAATCTATTTCCTGCGCCTTATATCTGAACTGGATTTGTGACTTGCTTTTAGTAACAGAATTTAGGGGAAGTGATGGTGTAAGAGTCTATAAGTCTAAGTCTCAAGAAGCCCGAGCATGTTGTCATCATCATGTGAAGAATCCCACAGTTGTCTGCTGGGTACTGGGGTCTAGGGATGGGGGGAGGTTCCTGTTGTGTGCCAGCAACCATCATCAGTTATGAAAGCAAGGCTGTGCTAGGCCTCCTGGCTGCAACTGAACCGTCAGGTGACTGCTGCCATATGAACGACCCCAAGTGAGATTATTAGAAGTACTATGGGAAAATAAATCACTTCAAGCCTCTAAGTTTTCTGGTGGTTTATTATGCAGAAATAGATAATTAATCAAAATTATCATATACTTCAACAACCTTCATTTTTCTTTGAATGGCCAAGATAAAGTTGAATTCTGAATTTGTACTAAGGTTCAAATTTGTAAATTACTACTTATTGAGGTCAGCCTGATTTTAAAAAGTAAAAAATTGACTGGAGAAGAATTAAAATTATCCTTGGTACTTCAGTAGAAAGAGACTTAGGTTTATATACCAGTTCCTATGTTTATTACCTTTCTTGATACTTAAGCTCCTTAGACCTCAATTTACCATTTCAATAGGAACAATAATGTGTATATTTCAGGCAAGAATATGAATGTCATCTACTACACAGTATGCACAACCATTGTTGTGGGAGTCCCTTGAAAATGAAATGAGATAATTCATATAAAATTTATGTAAAACGTGTGGTGCAATGTGTGTTCAGTGTAGGCATAAACTCTATTTCTCAAAGCACAATGTAAAGTCAATTTGTCTCTGACAGGATTTTAGGTACTAACAAGTAAGTGGAGAAGTTTTGGGGACACAGATGTGCAAAGAACTTTTAACCAAAAAAGCACATCTGTGTGTGTCCTTCTCTATACCCCCCAATAAGATGAATCAGCTTTGCCACTCCATCCCAAGATCTCTTTACAAAAAGAAGTGGCAGCCAAGCTTTCCTTCAGACAAATCACACCCAGACAGCAAATAGTGTAGCATTCTCCTGAGCTCTCTCCTGGGAAACTGTATCCCATAATAGACTCTTTGAAAAGTCTTTTGGTGATCAAGTTGGGAAATGCTTTCAAGTTTATCATCTCTGGGAGATTAATAATTATAGTAGCCTTTAAAGGCCCTGAAAAATCCTGCAGTAAAAAACACACAAAAACAAAAACAGCAAACCTTGTCTAAACAGACATTTCCCCATTTGTTTTAAAAAGGAAGTTATTTTTACCCTTTAATGCCTTTTAACATACCACAGAATTAGTGTGTATCAGAAAACACTGTGGACACCCCAAGACCATTTTACAGAGGAGGACACTGATATCTCAGGGGTACAAAGACTTGCAGGCAGATCACACACTTGACTCTGTACCAGCCAGTCCCTCATTTTCCTTCTTTGGTAAGGGCTTTCCCCAAAAATTCCTTTGGAGGCTTCTCCTACACCCCATTTCTCCTCCCCTGTGTGGTCATTCTCTTGAAGCACATAATGGCCATGGAATCCCTTCACAACCCTGCTCCACAAATGGAGCAGCCTCATGAACAGAACAGCAATTCCATTTGGGCAAGTGCAGAGTGATGGTTTGGTTGGCTTCATCTATCTCTGTTAACGACCTAAGCATATTGCTGTGGCTTATTTATTACAAACAGGGCATGAAAGAAAACCACAGGCCTTCCTCGCAGTCTGGATATTTGCATAAGCCCTGAATCTCTCAACAGAGATGTTTTCTTTGGCCCTGTTGAGTTTTCCTGAGCAGCCAGACGTGACAAGTGTGCTTAACCCACTAGGGAAAGACTAGGAGGTGTAGCTTAGGGAAGATGATGACAATCTTAGGGGACATCTGAGAGGCAGGACTGCCTAGTGTTTAAGACTGTGGACTCTACAGTCAGACTCACCCAGGTTTGAATGTAAATGCTAGCCTCATCACTAGCTTGGGCAAGTTACCTACCATTTCTAACCTCTGTTTCCTCATTTCTGAAATGGTGGTAATAAAAATTTTTACCTTAGGTAGTCACTGAGAGTATTAAGTAAAGCCATGCATATAAAATACTTAACACAGCTTCTGGTTCAGTAAATAATAGTTATTAGTACTAATGTTATTATGGGGGGTTCTAATTTTCTTAACAATATTTATTCATTTATGTAATTGTCTGAATCCTTTCCACATGCCTGGTGCAGTGTTAGTTTGTGAAGATACAGACAAAGGTAATACACTACCTTTCTATTCAAAGATCTCACTTTGTAGTAAAGACAGAGAAGTCAACTGACAATGACCTCAGCTGGTTGCAGTTACTCTAGTAAAGGAAAGCTAACAGGAGGAGTCCACAAGGTCACAGACAGGGAAGGGTAGGCTTCAAGAAGGTGTGACTCTGAATCCTGGAGGATTAAGTGATTTCAGTATCTTGTAGAGAGTTGACCACATAGAAGATATTTTATACCTAGTGGTAATGTAGAAAAGACAGCTGGAGTTAGGCAACTGTGAGGAGAGGCTAAAGCCACATCAGGGGTACAACCAGCTTAAGGGGCAGCATGAGGTCAAGGAGTGCATGACTGAAGCTGCAGGACGTTTCTTCACAGCCAGTACAGAGTGGAGATGAGGTTGGGCAGTTCATATGGTCTCTATTAGATAGATAATTTTATCCCATGCAGAAGGGCTTGGTGTTTAAATTAAAAGATGGTAAGACCATTAGAGGGTTTTAAGCAAGGGCAGGGATGTACACAGAGTTGCTTTTTTTTTTTTAATTTTACTTTAAGTTCTGGGATACATGTGCAGAACATGCAGGTTCGTTACATAGGTATACATGTACCATGGTGGTTTGCTACACCTATCAACCCATCATCTAGGTTTTAAGTCTTGCTTGCATTAGGTATTTGTCTTAATGCTCTCCCTCCCCTTGCCCCCCACCCCCAACAGGCCCCAGTATGTGATGTTCCCCTCTCTGTGTCCATGTGTTCTCATTGTGCAACTTCCACGTATGAGTGAGAACATGAAGTGTTTGGTTCTCTGTTCCTGTGTTAGTTTGCTGAGAATGATGGTTTCCAGCTTCATCCATGTACCTGGAAAGGACATGAACTCATTCTTTTTCATAGCTGCATAGTATTACATGGTGTATATGTGACACATTTTCTTTATCCATTCTATCATTTGTGTTGGTTCCAAGTCTTTGCTATTGTGAATAGTGTTGCAATAAATATACGTGTGCATGTGTTTTTATAGTAGAATGATTTATAATCCTTTAGGCATATATTCCAGTAATGGGATTGCTGGGTCAAATGGTATTTCTGGTTCTAGATCTTGAGGAATTGTCACACTGTCTTCCATGACAATGAACTAATTTATACTCCCACCAACAGTGTAAAAGCTTTCCTATTTCTCCACAGCCTCACTAGCATCTGTCATTTCCTGACTTTTTAATGATTGCTACTATAACTGGTGTGAGATGCTATCTCATTGCGGTTTTGATTTGCTTTTCTCTAATGACCAGTGATGATGAACTTTCTTTCACATGTTTGCTGGCTGCATAAATCTCTTCCTTTGAGAAGTGTCTGTTCATATCTTTAACCCACTTTTTGATGGGACTGTTTGTTTTTTTCTTGTATATTTAAGTTCTTTGTAGATTCAGATATTAGACCTTTGTCAGATGGACAGATTGCAAAAATTTTCTCCTATTCTTTAGGTTGCCTGTTCACTCTGATGATAGTTTCTTTTGCTGTGCAGAAGCTCCTTAGTTTGATTAGATCCCATTTGTCAATTTTGGCTTTTGTTGCAATTGCTTTTGGTGTTTTCATCATGAAGTCTTTATCCATGGCTATGTCCTGAATGGTATGGCCCAGGTTTTCCTCTAGGGTTTTTATGGTTTTGGGTTTTATGTTTAAGACTTTAATCCATCTTGAGTTAATTTTTGTATAAGGTGTAAGGAAGGGGTCCAGTTTCTGTTTTCTGCATATGGCTAGCTAGTTTTCCCTGCACCATTTATTAAATAGGGAATCCTTTCCCCATTGCTTGTTTTTGTCAGGCTTGTTGAAGATCAGATGGTTGTAGATGTGTGGTGTTATTTCTGAGGTATCTGTTCAGTTCTGGTACCAGTACCATGCTGTTTTGGTTACTATAGTCTTCTAGTATAGTTGAAGTCAGGTAGCATGATGCCTCCAGCTTTATTCTTTTTGCTTAGGATTATCTTGGCTATATGGGCTCTTTCTTGGTTCCGTATGAAATTTAAAGTAGTTTTTTTCTAATTTTGCAAAGAAAGTCAATGGTAGCTTCATGGAAATAACATTGAATCTGTAAATTACTTTGGGCAGTATGGCCATGTTCATGATATTGATTCTTCCTATCCATGAGCACGGAACTTTTTTCCATTTGTTTGTGTCCTCTCTTATTTCCTTGAGTAGTGGTTTGTAGTTCTTCTTGAAGAGGTCCTTCACATCCCTCGTAAGTTTTATTCCTAGGTATTTTATTCTCTTTTTAGCATTTGTGAATGGGAGTTCACTCATGATTTGGCTCTCTGTTTGTCTTTTATTGGTGTATAGGAATGCTTGTGATTTTTGCACATTGATTTTGTATCCTGAGGCTTTGCCAAAATTGCATATCAGCTTAAGGAGTTTTTGGGCTGAGACGATGGAGTTTTCTAAATACACAATCATGTCATCTGCAAACAGAGACAATTTGATTTCCTCTCTTCCTATTTGAATACCTTTTATTTCTTTCTCTTGCCTGATAGCCCTGGTCAGAACTTTCAGTGATATGTTAAATAGGAGTGGAGAAAGAGGGCAACCTTGTCTTGTGCTGGTTCTCAAAGGGAATGCTTCCAGCTTTTGCCCATTCAGTAGAATATTGGCTATGCATTTTGAAAGATCATTTTGGCAGGAGTGTGGCGCTTAGATTGTGAAGTGGGAGCAAGGAAATGAGACTTGGGTCACACCTAGCTGGGGTAAATGCTTCCCTAAGGAGCTTTTCCTGTGTCCAGGCAATATTAAATCTCTGCCAGTGATGTGTCACATACTTCCCATAGCCTATTATCCAGTAAGTAATATACTTTGCTCTTCTATTGAGCTCCAAGTACCAAAAAAGGATTAACTGGGACCAAGGCACTTCTCTCTCTTTGCAATGCCTTGTAAGGAACAATTGCCCAAAAACGTTTGTTGAGTGACTGAAAGAATACACATCAGACAAACTTTGTTCCACCTCTAGATGACTTTTTCAGCCAGAACTCCATCCCCATCAATGTTAACCAATTTCTTAATACCAAGGTATTGTCTCATATCTTAAACCAAAATAGAGATGCCAGATAAAATAAAAATGCTCAGTTACATTTTAATTTTAGATAAATGTTCAGAAATTTTTAGTATGTCTCATGAAATGTTCAAGATATACTAAAAAATCATTATCTGAAATTAGAATGTACCTGGAGTCCTGCATTTTTATTTGCTAAATCTGGCAATACTAAATCAGGCAAAAGCAGTAATGTTAATTATGTCATTCTGGAAACAGCAGATTTTTATTCCTCCCCTCTGTGACATTTTATTTTACCCACTTAACCCCAGAATTCCTGAGAGTCTCCCTCCTACTTTAGGGCTAGTAATGAATAACCGGGTTTCCAAAACTCAAATCTGGAAACATTATAATACGAGAACTAGAGTACAGGCTATTTCCAAACTCTATCACTTACAAATTTTGTACAAACTTTCTGTGAATGTCAGTTTTGTTGTTTATTAAATTAGATTGATGTTTTTTGTAGGGTTGTGACTGAGATTAGAAATAATACAGTGAAAACCTCACATGGGCCTAAAATATAGATGACTCATTCAATTAATATTTCCCAGGTGCATACTCTGTGCTAGACAGACACTGAAAATCCTCCCTGTTCTCATGGAATTTGAAGTTTGTGGTAGGGATGCTTATATTATTAATATGGGAAGAAAGATTAGAATCATGGGACCTTTGAAATATTTAGGCAACTTGATTACTATACCCTTGATTTTCCAGTACTCACTCTTGTCTTGTTTTTACATAAATGTGTAAGTGCACACACACATACATGCATTCATACATACACATACATATATCATGGCTGTTAAAGATGCTCAGGGGGCCAGATGTAGAGAAATTAGCCAAGAACCAGCAAAAGCAACAGAAAAGACCACTGAGGACTTGTCAGTGGACACATTTTGGCACCTGACTTCTGATCTGCTTCTCCCCTTAGAGGATGACATTACTCTGTTCCAAGATGTTTTGTGAACACCAATTAGCCCTGCCCTACTCAGGCCCTCCAGCCCAAGGAGCAAGTACAGAGCTATTGCAGCCTGAGTTTGGGGCTTCCAGGACTGGCTTCCAGGTGGCCCCAGCTCCTGGCAGAGGTGGAGGCAGGCAGGACTGCTGGCAGTGCCTTTCCCATTACTTCTCAAGCAGCTGCTCTCATTATTGACCTGAGAGGCCAGCCTGCTCTTCTATGCCCTCTGAGGGCTCCCTGCCCAATTTGGACCAAACCTGACCAAGGCAGGGAGCAAGCACCTTAACAGCTTCTGACCTACCAGCTGGTGAGGTCTAAAATGTGTCTTGTCTTAGCCAGATGGATCAGGGAGCCCTGACATTGTCCTGCCCTGGATTGCATTCACAGTGTTCCATCTGTATTTCCGGTCTTCAGACCTTGTTTCCTGATATACACTTCATTTCCACTGCTGAGACCCTGAACACAAGCCACTATTTACTATCTGCCTGTATCCCCTCATCTTTTCTGGGCTCTCAACCCCACCATCCATACGAATAACTGTCTTTTATTGTTAGCTCTTGCATGAAATATTTGTTATTTCCATTTTCAAATCTCACCACAAGCCTTATGAGGTAATTTTTTTTTCCTATTTGTATATGAGAAGACTAAGGTCCACAGAGATTAATTAACTTGCCAAAATCACAGTGCTAGTTACAGATACTCAGGAATTAGGAACCAAGTCTTTTTAACTCCAAAGCCTAAATCCCTTTCCATTATGCCTAACTCACCTTTGGCTAGGATAAACTTCTCCAAATTATGCAAACCACTCACATTAACAAAGCTACCACCAGTCTGATGTTGCATGTTGCCAGTAACTAGGATTCTAATTTCTATGCACTGTGCACCAGAAAGAACTATCTTAGGCTTGAGACTGGTTCTATTCTCCAGGCCACTGTAGAAGTGAAATTTTACTTGATGACCTCCTGTATTAGTCCATTTTCACACTGCTGATAAAGACATACCCGAAACTAAGTAACTTATAAAGAAAAAGGTTTAATGGACTCACAGTTCCACAAGGCTGGGGAGGACTCACAATCATGGTGGAAGGTGAAAGGTGCACCTTACATGGAGGCAGAAAAAAGAGAGAAATGAGAGCCAAGCAAAAGGGGTTTTCCCTTATAAAGCCATCAAATTTCATGAGACTTACTCACCACCATGAGAAGAGAGTGTGGGGAAACCACTCCCACAATTCAATTATCTCCCACCAGGTCCCTCCCACAACACGTGGACATTATGGGAGCTATAAGTCAAGATGAGATATGGGTGGGAACACAGCCAAACCAAAACCACCGTTTTTTCTAGTAGTCAGTCCTGTAGCTGAGCCAGTACCTCCAGCTCCAGTCTTTCCTCTTCCCATTCTTAGCTCTGTCCATCCTGACTGCTACTAAGATCCCAGCATATCTGATAGCAGGGCTTGCTAAGAAAGGTATATTCATGACTCTAAACTGGGGCTGGAGTCTAGGAACTGAGACTTGGACTTGGCTGTGGGACCCAAAGCCAGAGCAAAGAGGAGCAGAAGATGGCTTCCTGAATGACAGTGGGCTGGGGAAATGAAGAATCAGACTGAAGTAAGACTCTGACTCCAACGTGAGGAGCAGAGATGAAAAAACGAGTTGAAGGCCTGAGAACTGCTGTGGGAAAATGAAGGTTGAGACTGCAAATGTAAAGAGGTAGACAAGACAGAGAGAAATTTCTTGTGGCACGGGTACAATTTCACAGAAGGTTTGTGGTTTTTCCTGTTGCCTGTAAAATATGGCTCCATTTGCTTTTTCAAGTACCAAGAAATACAAAGCGGCAAAGGCCACAGAGGAGGTTTTCTTCGAGTCTAAGACAAATTTACCTCTGGAGGGGCAGAGGTGAAGGAATGTGCACAGATTTTAGCTCTCATGTAGCCCAGGTCTTCTGTGGCTGCTGATGCTGTGATCAAATCCCTGAGTAACACTAACACTTTGCTCAGCAGCCTGCAGCACCAGCCTGCTGCCATCTCCTTGCAAAACAGGTGGGTTCTTGGAAGGGACAGACACAATGTACTATTAGTACTGTTCAGAGGAACATAGAAATTATGCCATGAAAACTTAATTGCCACTTTATTCAGTAATCAGCATTAACATGGAGAATATTTAAAGCTGCAACACATTGTGCGGCAGCCAGGAGTTAGGCAGCAGTGACTTCTGGAAAGCTAGAAAATTAAAACCTATGTAGAACGAGGCTGACTGAATTATTTCAGGCTGTCTTATAATAGGTCTGCGGAAGGCCCATACTATGTGACTGGCCAATCTAAAGGCATATTGAGACCACCCCTTTGACTTCCCTTCTGCAAATTCCCTCAGGTACAATTGGATTGAATTGAACTCAATTAATTCAGTCATGTATTCAAGGACATTGTGATGTATTATTGGGTATGAAAAAGTACAATGATGATTATAATCAGTATATCATGTAATCAGGAAAGAAAACAAGTTTGGTGTGATTCCTAACCATTGAACCTTACTGATTTGGCCTTGAGCAAGTAACTTAATTTTTCTGAGCTTCATTTTCTAATCTTTAAAATGGGAATAAGCTTATGGGTCTAGCAAAGATATTGAAGGTATTAAATATAATCCTACGTGGCATATTATAATGCTTAGCACAAACTAGACATTTCTTAAATGGTTTTTTACCAAAATGTAAGACGTAACAAACAAACAAACAGAAAGCGGTATGTAAGAAAAGCAAAATTAAGATGCTGAAGAAGTTTAGAAGACATCGAAATGGCATTGCTTTGCAAAGGCAAGAAAGTCTTAATGGAAGAGGTTATAGAAGGACAAGTAGATACTTTATAGGTGAGAAATTTTGAAAATCATAGCAGATGCTTACGAATTAGCAGATGAATAAATAGATTAAAGCATGAAGGTTGGGGATTGTATTTCAGGCAGAAGAAACTAGTAAGAAAGGCACAAGGTGACAATGTGAGATTTGATAAAGGAATAGAAAAAGGATTCGTTTGTCTAGAAAATAAAAAATAATTGAGAGAGAAGTGCAGGAAGTCAGAATAAACAGATTGGTCACATGTAATATGAACATGAATGTCAATCCAACTTGCTGATTACTTAGTGCCATAGGGAGTGGAGGAGCCATTGAAAACTTCCAAGCAAAGTGAAGTATATTTGGAGGTGTCAGTGGCGTGGAGGAGAGATTTGTGTGAAGGAAGATGAGAGGTGGGTATATTGGTAGGGAGCTGTTATCCCAATTGAGACAAGAGATAATGAGGCCTGAATTAGGATGCTAACAGTGAGGACAGAGGAAAGTAGACAATGTAAGAGGCATTGTGGAGTGGAACCCACAGGAATTGGTAAGGAGCCGGATATAGGGAGCCAGGCATGCTCTGTTTGAGAGTACTATGAATGCCTCATATGTTAATAGCAAGTAACCTAATTGCCTGAAAGTGGTGAGAGAATCACACAGAGAGAGAGAGAGGGGGGTGGGGTGGGGAGGAGGGGAGAGATTGAAAGAGAGCACAGACTGTTATGAGGAGACTGGTAACAAAATCAGAAAGAGATCCCCACTGACCTTTAGAATTGAGCACTTTTGTGGCTAGGTCAGGCTATTCCCTTGGCTGGCTTGTTCATAGCCATTCTGGCTGTACCTTCCTGGGCAATTTGTATTGCTAACTGGCAAATGCAGATTTGAAGAAGTTGAATTTGACTGTGTGCAACCCACATCTCCTAGAAGCCAGGTTTGGACCACTGAGCATTTGCCCTGTTACACATAACTTCTCTCTAAGGCCTCACAATCAACACAGACCATTCAGTCAATCCAAATGTGTAGACTACTCCCTCTAGAAAGGACAGAAGGGCCCACCCACCAAGTCTCATTCACAGCCTCCTAAGTGGAATGTTCAAGATAAGCAACTAGAAAATGAGAAATAAATATTAAAACTTTTAATTTTTAATGCAAAAAGAATTAAAGAGAAAAAATGCTAATAGAATAAGAGATGCTAATAATAAGAGAAATAAAAAGAGAATAAGAGAAATGCTAATAGAATGAGACCAGCCTCTTGACTCGAGTCTGTGTGTTGTTAAAAGTAGTACATACTGGAGATTAGGACTTCATAGGTGGAAAGGTAGGCTATGGTGCCTGCACTTGGGGATTGCTTTTGGGATATTGCCACAAATTATCCTTTACACAAGGTAGGTGTACAGAGTAGACTATCTGGTATTAAACAAAGGAATCCTCACAAGAATACATGTTTGGCTTATATGATACTCACTGAGGAATTGCACAGGTGAAGATCATATAAATAATTTATGTAGTATTCAACTACAAGAAAATGGTACAACTAAGACTTCTCCCTCCTATCCCTTGTATGAAGCCTTCATTAACCACATCAAAATTTAAAAATTGACACTCAGATCAGATTTGACAACCATTTGGTCAAAATTATTAAAATTATTAAGAAAACTATTTGCATGCACTGTAATTAGCTATTATGATTTTCCTGGATGTATATTGTGCACGTATTTTATAAGTACACCTATATTGTATGTGCCTGCTTATTTTTATGTATGTGAGGATATGGATCTAAATATATGTATATATATGTATATGTGTATTTATTTTATGGAAAAAGGTGTAGATCATAGCTGTCAATAATTTGACAACTCTGAGGCACTGTAACTGTTTCAAAATACTAAGATTGAATTTTCTGGAGAGAAGACATTTTTGGGTGAAAAATGGAGGTATGGGAATGACCTGGGTGGAGTGGACAAATGGAAAGAGGATATTTTTATTATTAATAGGAGGAGGAAAACATACACAGAGGGAGGCTGGGAGCATTGAACCCAACTAAATCTCCTTTCTTGATTTTACCAAGAACCCTAAGTGGCAAGGGTGGGATGACTCATTTGCTGGAGCTGAATCTTCTTAGCAAAGCTGCCCCTTGTCTAAAGAGCTACCGGCATTTCTCATGATCTAATGGTATCAAGGGCTTGGAAGGGAGCCCTTTAGTGGATGCCATTTCATACAGCATCTTATGCTTTTCTCTTCTCCTCCCACCACCCAGAAGCTGTTGCGATGGGCACATTTTTAGAATATTTAAAAATAAATTACAGTTAGTGGTAAAACACATAAGCCAGAGAAATGCTGGGCAAGTCTGTGCTTCAAGCTACACAGCCCAAGGCTGCTGAGTATAAAAATACTCTATGTCTCCCATTTGGCTAAGTGGGGCTTTAGCAACTGGTAATTTCTGCATGTCATAGTCACTGCTAATTGTTGAATTAGAACATCTGTCAAAAATGGGAATATTTTCTTTAGAACACAGAGCAGGAGAAATTAATGCTGCTCTAGTACAAGGCACATCACAACTGTGCCCACTGCTGAATGCAAATACTTCCTTATCCTGGTGATTTCTTACAAAAGGGAAGCTTCCTAGCTGCTTTCTGAACCACCCTCAGTTAGAAGCCAGGCAGGGCATTTGCAGACTCTGCATATCCCGAGGACAAGGGCAACTTGCAAGTGTCTGAAAAGAGTCAAAAACTGGACAGCGTATGATTTAATAAGATGCCTCTCTCCAACCAAGGATGTAGAAACTGTTCTGGTTTAGACTTGTTCCAGGAAACATGAGTTCTATTTATAGCTTAACTCTGCTGAGTGAGAGGATATTTGTGTATGTGGCTTTGAGAAAGTCTCATAACCTCTCTGTGTCCCTGTTTTACTATCTGTAAAACGAAAGAACTGGACTAAACCAATGGTTTCCAAACTGTGAGGTCTTTAGAAGGCTAAAATTTCCTCATAACTATCTTGGGTGAGGTGCCTTATCTCTGAGGTGGTGGGATGAACAGAGGCTAGCTCCTCCCCTCCATTGTGATAAGTTCAGTTCTCCTTTTATTTCTTTTATATATTGGAGTTCAGTGTTCAACTAGGACAGGGGAATAATTTGACAGCTAAAACATTTAGAAGGTCACAAGGGTCCCTAAAGAGATCTGCTATGATAAATCAAAGAGGTCCATGCAAAAGCTGGATCACTTAGCATGTTCCATATGTGACCAGACAAGAGCGACAGCATTTCCAAACACACTAGCCTGCTTACAGTTCTCAATCCCAGCTCTGCCAACGCCCTCAGCTCAACACCTTCCAGTCTCCCTGCCACAAATTCCTTCCCTACCCCTTCAATCTGTGTTTCTTTTTCCCAACTAAAATTGCAAATGCCACAGGAAGCCATCCAGGCTACCCTATCCCATCTCTCACATCTGAGGACTTAAACCACTAATATGGATCTCTCATTTACTCCCAGACCACCTTAGACGACTACCTTTAAGTCATGTGTCCCTACCAAGAGTGAAAACTTCTTAAAGGATGGGGTCAGCATTATTCACTTTTGAATAATATCCCAGCATAGCCTAGTACTATAACTGGTACATGGCAAGATTCATGAGATTTTGGTATTTGAGTGACTGAGTAATTTCACTGAGTAATCAGACTTATAGGAGTAAAAACCAAATGAAATATCTGGTACCTTATGCGATCCAGAATCAAACCTAATTCTTTCAGCATTTACATACACAAAATATTCATCTACCCATCCATCCATTCATCCAACCATTCAACATCCATCCATCCATCCATCCATCCATCCATCCATCCTTCCATCCAACCATGTATCTATCCATCATCCATCCAGAAAAGTATTTATTGATCTTGGATTCACCTTAGACTTGCTTTTTTCCTTTTCTATTGCTGTATTTAATGAGTAACCAGATCATGCCAATATGAACCTCTCCTTCCATATACATATATGTAAGAAATCCATTCCTGCCTCTTCATCCCTCCTACCATTATCCTAGTTGAGATCTGGTCATCAGGCTGCAATTACCATATTAGTCTCTTAACTTTCCTTCTCCAGTCTGGCTCTTCCCAAATTTATCTTTCATGCTGCCTCCAGATTGACCCTAATAAAATATAAATATGAACAGGTCATCTCCCTGTTCATTTGTTTTCCATCACCTATAAATACAGATCAAAAACATGCTGCCTGTAGTAGGGCATGTGTCTAAGTCTGTTGGGCTGCTATAACAAAAGTACCATAAACTGTGTAGTTTATAAACAACAGAAATTTATATCTCACAATCCTAGAAGCTGAGAAGTCCAAAATTAAGCTGCCAACAGGCTCAGTGTCTGATGACAGCCTACTTCCTTGTTCATAGACAGTGCCTTCTCACTGTGTCCTCACATGGCAGAAGGGGTGAGAGGTCTCATTCAGGACTCTTGTATGGGGGCACTAATCTCATTTATGAAGGTTCTGCCCTCATGACCCAATCTCCTCTCAAAGGCTCTCTACCTTCTAATACCATCACTTTGGAGTTAATATTTTAACGTGAATTTTGCAGGGAAATAAATATTCAGACCATAGCCGCACAGAACACTCAACATAACCTAGCCTTTGTCTAATTTTCTAGCCTCATTGTTTGACCCTACCTGACATGTCCTATATTTACCAATACTGAACTGCTTTTTGCTCCCCAGTAAAAACCATACTGTTGGATGCTGTTACAGTTTTGCTCATTCTCTTACCTCTACCTGCTGTAATTTGACTCCCTCATTCCACTTTCCTTAGGCAACTAACTCCTCCCCATCTTTCAAAAAGCAACTTTGGACTTTCTTTATCCAATTCGTCTTTTCATAACCTCATGTCTTGGTGACACAGATGAGACAGATGGCTCCTCAACTACTGTTATATACTGAGCATAAATCTAACTTAATGTTTGCTGAAACAAAATAAATACAAATATACATATAAAATACATAAATATATAACATACATACATAAAACTATATATGTAAAATATAAGTAAATTTAAAGCTCTGTTAAATATAATATTTCTGTAGGGTTTTACAGGTGAGAAAGAACATTCATATCCATCATCTCCTTTGAGCCTCAAAATATTTTGTGATGTAGTAATGAGTGAGACCATTTGTTGAGATGTTCCTGAATGGTAAGTGATCAAATGACTTTTCAAAAATTATGAAGGAAGTAAGTGGCACACAGGAGTTCAAAGTTTAAAAGGAATGATCCTAGTACAGTGCATATCACTATGTGTGGTACACACAAGTGCTCAGGGACTGTTAGCTGTCACTATCATCATTACTCAGGTCTTAGTATTCCACAATTCTCTCCCCTTCAACACACACACACTCATACTAACACGGTCAGTCAGCACCCCACCTGGCTTGTTTAAGAGAGAACAACTATTCCAGTCCTCCACAGAACAGACTCATGGCCCAGAATTGCCTCAAAACCAAACCCGCAATTAGAAGCAAGGGTAGGAGGTGATTATTTTAAGGCCACACACTCCTATCCTAATTTCCTTAGGGGACATTGGAGCTTTCTTACGGATATGCTATTCTGTTGATCTTTGTTCTGGTATTCTAGAACAGGCTTGGTTTTTCACCCCTCTTTTCATTTCTTTATAATTGGCTTGGAATTACACCTGGAAAGGAAAAATTTAGAGTGCGTGTTTATAGAGTATGGCTTTGAATTAGGTGTGTGTGTCTGTGTTCTTGAAAAGTAATGTGCATCAAATTCTGGTAAATAAAATCCTATTTTAAATGCCTAAAGAAGGTCCATGTTTAAAAAACTCCTCTGGGAACTTATATTGTGAAGTGAAAATTCACTCCCTCCTTCCCAATCTGTCAGTATATTTGGATTTTCAGATAAATTTCTTAACTGGTGTGTTCTAAATATACATGTTTAAAAATAAACATTTACAGATTGCTTAACATGTATCAAACATTTGTCAGTGCCGAGCATATGGCACCTCAAGGAGCTTATATTCTACTGGGGAAGAGACAGTAAACTGTAATTGTACAAGTAATCAATCAATTAATTACAAGTGGGTATGTGCAACAGAAGAAAGTACCAGGTGCTCAGGCAGTTTGTAACAGGGAAATCTATCCTAGGTAAGGGTCTCAGGGAAGGCAAGAAGCTGTGGTGCACATGGAGAGGTGCTAGGGTAGCTTTGAGGCTGGAAGTGTGCATAAGTCAGATCGCGGCTTGGGCAAGACCCGTAATGAAATGATGTCCCGATTTTATAATCCAGACCTTCCCACATGAGAAGAGGCAGTCCTTGACACTTAGCTATGTCTCCAGCTCTTTTGTCTTCCACTTACAGCGCCTGACTAATACAGTCCTGGGAAAAGGTCCAAGGCAAATCTCACCGTCCCAGACAGCTCTATTATTTAAGCCTTTAGCCAACACCAGCATTCTTTGAAAGTGGCATATGGGTTGCTATTAATCTTTTCCAATATTTAAATTAAAATCCATTCTTTTGAATCCAGGCAAAAAACATGATCAAAATTAATAAGTTAATTTCTTGAAAATCTGCGTCCTTTAAAGGCCAATTGTCTAGATCCTATAGTATATTTAGTGTTAAAATTTTTTTGCGAGCTAAATATCAGGACTCATAAACTGGCACAAGATTGATTTATTTATATATTTGCTAATTTTTTCAGTTAAGGGGAGAGAAAAAGTAGCTTTTGTTGAATGACTATCATGACAGATACTGTCTGTGGGCTCCCCAAGATCTTCCTCACTGTACCGCCTCCTTCTTCTTGTCTGATAGAACCCTAATTGCTTTAGAAATCTGGTCAAGATTCCCTTTTTGCATATAGGCCAGATCCTTCCTTGTTCCAGCCCAAGTGATGAATCATGGTAATTTTATTACCCTTGGCCATTGACTGATTTACAGGGATCATGTGACCCAGTTGTGGCTAATGATGATCTGTACAAGAATACTCTGCTGAGGAAGAATTCTACTTATGAATGCAAAGCACAAGTCTCCTGAAGAGAGGACTTTTTAATTCTCTTTTTGCTCACCTTCTTGGAACTGAAGTGTGATGTTGTTCAAGTCATCTTGTGATCATGATATAACATTAGGATGAAAGATAATGTTCCAGGCTGGTAGAAATAAAAGAGTTTAAGTTTCTGTCGTTATTACTGTGTAGCTGATCCCATGCCAACAACTATCTTCCCTGGAAATTTTATTATCAGAGCCTCATTTGCTATGGCCTGAATGTTTGTGTCTCCCTAAATTTGTACATTGAAATCCTACCCCTCAATGTAATGGCATTAGGAGGTGGGGTCTTCTGGGAGATGATTATGACATGGGCAGAGAGCCCTCATGAATGGGATTAGTCTCTTATAAAAAGAGGCCCTGGAGAATTGCCTTGCTTCTTCTACCATGTAAGGACACAGCAGGAGGTGCCACCTGTGAGCCAAGAAATGGGTTCTCACCAGACATTGAATCTGCCAGTGACTTAGTCTTGGACTTTCCAGGCTTTAGAACTGTAATAAATAAATTTCTGTTGTTTATAAGCTATAAATTACCCAGTCTATGGTATTTTGTTATTGTAGCCTGAACAAACTAAGACACTATTTGTTTAAGCCACCTGGTTTCCCGTTATTTGCTGCTGAAAACATTTTTAAATGGCACTTCTACTAATTGCCAGCTATGTTACATGTTATTAGATCCTTTCAACATTTAATCCTCACAATAACCATTATCTTTATTTTACAGATTGAAAATGAGTTTTGAAGAAACTGCCCAAATTTTCAAAACTAGAGAATGATGGTAGACACATTTGGACCCAATCTTTCATTGTATGAATTCAAAATCCAAGCCCTTTCCATTCTAAGATTCTGTTTTATGACAGTAAAGTCAAACTATTTTCAATTATATAGTTATAAATTACACATGTCATGAATCCTTAAATTTTATGGAACCAGAATTATCCTGAAAAATATATGATTTCATTAATATGATAAAGAAAAGCTCTTGCTTCACAGAAAAATAAAATAATTTAATAAAAAGATCCAGAATATGACTCCCAACAATGTGCTGGACTTGGGTGATTTGGACCTACATGACTAGTTGGGGGTAATAATGACTCCAACTTGGTCAATGTATTGTATAATTTTCATTCTATCAGCCCTGTGCTGAGTACACCCTTTATAGAAGGCCATTTTTTTTAACAACCCTCTAAGTAGGCATTATAATTACATCCATTTTGCTGATAAGAAAACTGAGATTTAGTGGTCCTAAAATAATTTGCTCAAGGTCACACAAATTTATTGGGTGTATTGAATTTTAAGCCTGAATCCACAGTGCCTGCTCCCATCCTCTGTGTTCTGTACAGTTCCACACACACAATCACCCTCCCTCTGAGCAGCCTTAGTTAAGCAATCCCAGATAAACTATTTCCTTAGAATGCATCTTGGCATTCATCAGTGCTAATGTTGGCAGGAAACATGATAAGCTGCATAGACATTACATGACATAGTGAAAAAGCATAGCCTTTGGAATCAGAAGGATTTGGGTTTGAGCCCTGATGCTGCCATTAGCTATATGACAATGAGGTAGACATTTATGTTGGGCCTCAGTTCCCCCATCTAGACACAAGGGATAATGATGTTACAATGCAGAATTATTTTGAGGGTCTAAAAAGGTGATACAATTAAAGTATTCTCTCTTCCCATGTTCTCTGCAAGTGCTATAGCAACTGCATTATTTCAACAGCACCAAAATATGGAAACCATTTGCCTTTGTGTGTTCAAGCTGTTACATACCATAGACTGGATGACTTATAAACAACAGAAATTTATTTTTTACAGTTCTGGAAACTGAGAAGTCCAAGAGTTGGGTGCCAGCAGGGTCAGGCTCTGCTAAGGGTTGTCCTTACGTAATGAAACAGTCAAATGAGCTCCCTTGGGACTATTTTATAAGGTCACTGATTCCATTCACAAGGGCTCTACCATCATGACCTAATCACCTCCCAAAAGACTCCACCTCCTAATACTATCAATCACATTAAAAACTAGGTTTCAACATAGGAGGTTTGGGGGGACAGAAATATTCAGACTGAAACAATCTTCCCTGGCCCAAATTTTATATCCTTCTCACATGAAAATTATGTTCATTCTATCTCATTAGACCTGAAAGTCTTAACTCTGTCCAGGATTGACTCAAAATTCTGAAGTCAAGAGACTCATCTAAATATCTTCTATATCAGTTATGGGTGAGATTCAAGGTACAATTCATTCTGAGGCAAATTTATCTCCATTGTGAGTCTGTGAAATCATACAAATTATGCACTTCAAAAATACAATAGTGAGACAGGCATAGGATAGACATTTCTATTCTGGAACAGAGAGATTGTAAAGAAGAAAGAAGTAACAGGTCACAGCTAAGTCCAAAACCCAACACAGCAAACACAATTAAATCTTAAGGCTCAAAAATAATGTTTTTTGACTCAATATCTCACCTTCTGGACGCATTGGGGTGGGGGTTGGGCCCCCAAGACTCTGAGCCCACTGCTGAGGATTGATGAGCTGAAATACAGGGAGAGAAGCCTTGAAATTGCTCTCAAGATCTTTATACTCTGGGTTTGTGATGGGAGGGGTAGCTCCAACTATCTCCAAAAAGCCTTTGGAACCATTCTTCCATTGTCCCAAGGAAAAGCAAGTGCGTTCCTCTGAATCATACAAATCTCCTTGTCAAACAGTTGCTTGGACACCTTTTGTCTTCTCTTCTAAGCACATTTTCTTATTTCCTTCAATATTAATAGGATAAGAATTTTCCAAATTTTTCTAAGTTGCATTTCTCTTTTGATTAAAAATACCATCTCTAAATCATTTCTCTCTTATTTATTTTACCATAAACATTGGATAGAGGCTGAATGGCACCTTCAACACTTTTCTTAGAAATTTCTTCTACTAAATATCATGTTTTATTGCTCACAAGTTCCATCTTTACAAAACACTAGGATACAAACAATTCACCCAAATTCTTTGCTTCCTTATAACAAGGATCACTTTTTTCCAGTCTCCAGTAATGTTTCTAATTTCCATCTGAGATTTCATCAGAATGGCCTTTATCATCCATATTTCTATCAACATTCTGTTCATGACCAGGTAGGTAATCCCGAAGCAGGTTGATGCTTTTTCTCTACAGCTGTCTTTTTCTTCTAACCCTCACCAGAGTGACTCCTTTTGGTCTATTGACAACAATGTAGACTTCTTCTAGAAAGCACTTAAAAACTCCTTCAGCCTCTACCCATTACACAATTCCAAAGCCATTTCCACATTTTATAGGAACACCCTGTTTCTTGATATCAATTTCTATTTTAGTGTACTCAGGCTGATATAACAAAATACCACAAACTTTGTAGCTTATAAACAATAAAAATTTGTTTTCACAGTTCTAAAGACTGGGAAACCCAACATCAGTGTGCCAACATGGCCAGGTTCTCGTGAAGGCCATTTTCTAGGTTGCAGACTATTGACTTCTCACTGTATCCTCACATTGTGGAAGAGGCAAATGAGCCCCCTTGAACCTATTTTATAAGGGCACTAACTGTAGCTCCAGTAGCACAATCGGTTAGTGCATAGTTCTTATAAGGGCACTAATCCCATTCATGAGGGCTCCAACTTTATGACCTAATCATCTCCTGTAAAACCTCACTTCTTAATACTATAACACTGGAGTCTAGGTTTCAGTGTAGAAATTTAGGGGGGACACAAACATCCAGACCATAGCACTTTTCTTAGACATTTAAGGATCAAATAGCTTTTTCAATCCTGGAATTAGTTTGCATTTCTCCCTGAGGGTAGTTCAGTCTACTAAATTTTTTACAGTTTTTGCCGCCAGTTTGCTAGAGGATCATTAGTGTTTATTTTGAATATATTTTTTGTGGGGTACATACGTTTATTTTGAACAATCAGACAAATAAAAATGGTGATAACGAATGAGTAGTGGGTGCTAAGGATAGGCTACCCCCCTGGTTGTCCATAGCTTTGTGCATTGCCAACTGACCCTGGTTGAATACACCAAATAGGGGCATATGTAGGTGTCTTGGTGGCCTAAATCCATATTTTTTAAATGCCTGACAATGAGTTGACTGCAAAGAATCACCTAGGAACTTGTGAAGGTACAAATTCTAGGTATCCCACTGAAATTTTGATTTAGTAGTTCTGTATTTAGACATCTTACTATTGAGAAGCATTTTATGTGATTTATTATCCAAACATACTTTGGAAATAATGGCTTAAATTATGACATTGCTTTTATTTTGCCCCCACTTCATCCTTGTTCTGGTGGGTGCATTTATATATATATATATATATTATGTCTTTATATATCATTATCTTATTTTTGTCCAACACTTTCTCTAGAAACACACTAGAAAGGCTGTATAAGGAGAGCAAATAGCATTACATGAATGAAAGCATTTACAAAATATCAGGGGATCAATAAGACAAATGCCAACTGGACCAGCAAATCTACTAATTACCCAATGTTTCCAATAAACAAATGACCCCTGGACGCAGTATCTAGCTAAAAGGGCTACACATTGCTTGTCTTCCCCAAAGCCCTTAGGAGTAATTGTATATAACCTTTTCACTAGCAGACAGCTGTTTATCTCTCACTTGGGTTTTCTCCATGAAAACATTATTCCAGAGTCACTGCTACACAAAGGATTTTTCACCTTGGCAACCAGAAGGAGCACGAGCTATGATGGAACTACAAAGAACCCCCATTTCAGAAAATCCCATAAAATCCCTCAAATCCTTAACCTCTTCTTTTACACTAATTTCATCGTGGTCAAATTCCATTTTGCTGCAGAACATTTTCTGAAATGGATTATCACAAGGTTTCCCAGCAGATACAAAATAAAAGCATAGCTGCTCTACTTGCAGCAATGAGTCGGGGGCAAAAAGCCTGCTTTTTCCCCTCAAGGCACCTCCACAGATATACAGCCATGATAATTTTTTCCATTATTTCACAGTATAGAAACAACTGTGGTGGGCCCATCAGTCTCAACCTGTCTTTACTTCTTTCCTACAAAAATAAAACCACATGTCTAACAACATTGTCACCAGCATCCATTATTTTCTGATTCTGCGACAGTCTTAAGCAAGGATACATTGATACATCCTATTTATCCACTTTTCTTCTTATGTTTCCAAGCCTTGGTAGCAATATTGTGCAGAGGTATTAATTTTATCACATTAAAAATTTATAACTTCCCATATCTCTGGGCTTTCAGGACAATTTGCAATCTTCCCCCTGAGCCTTAATTAATACCCTTTTCTTGTCCCTTTAATGATGAATCCAACTTTTGTCATACTTCCAAGGCCCTGCATTAACAAGTCCCCTAAGTCAGTGGCTCTTGAAGTGTGATCCCCAGATCAGCAGCATCAACATTATGTCTTCAAAAGCATCCTCAGGCTTTACCCCAGACCTAGTGAGTCAGAAGTCTGGTGAGGGGGCTTCACCATTCCCCACTCTGTGGGGATTCTGGTGTGCACTGAAGTTTGAGTACCACTGCCCCAAATCACTCTCGGCACATGTCTGTCATATCTCACTAAGAAAGAGATGCTCCCTCAGCGCTGTGAGCTGACCTTGTCATGTGCTTATCAACACAGATTTGAGTTTTCCATTTACATTTGGTCTTTCTTCCTGGATTCTGACAGTATCTTATTTACCTTCATCCCCATATTCCCAGGTCCCAGCACAGTGCTTAGCATATATTTCTACTTAATAGATATGTTTGAATAAATTAAATAGATTTGTGGCCATTAATAGTTGCTATCCTCTCAGATCTCAGTTTTCTCTTCTATTATATGGAGATCATTCAATAATTGACCTTTTTGCCTTCAAGTATTGTAGTAACAATCAAGGTTAGTAATAAAATGAATATTAAAAATCTTCTGAGTAGCTAAAAGTACCACATAAATGGAGATATCACTGTTCTTCTCTACCACACTCTAAGAAAAAAACACAAACACTGTTTTTTTAAAACTGAAAAGGCAATCGAATAAAATTTGAAGTCATGTGGGTCAGACTTCTTCCCTTTTTATTTTCAAAATCATATTTTCCATCTACCTGAAAATTCAAGAAAGTATGTGGACTCATTTCTGGAGTTTCATAGCTCAGATAAAGATTACAATGCTGCAGTTATTTCTCAGTGAGCACAAAGTACAGTATTTTTTCATCAAAATGAACCACCATGTAAATGTTTGATGAAAAGAGAACTGCAAACTAGTCTCCCTTTGAAACTTTAAGAACGCACACACATTAAAAACACACACCCTAGGACTTTAGGTCACACTTTGAGGCTGGGGATAAAGACAAAAGCTGATCCTGAGTAGGAGGAGAAACTCCGGAATTTCCTATTGGCTTGTGCAGAGAGGGAGGACCCCCACAAAATGACCTGCTGCTGCCTCCAGAGCAGCCATGTCAAAGCGTTGCCAGAGCAGTCTCTTACACAGCTACGCTCTCTAAATAGTTCTGCTGTTAGTAACAACTCTGGTGAAATGAGAAGGTATGCTGCATTCCCTAATTCAGTTCAATTCTCTAAGTATTGATTGAGCTCCTAAGATGTGCTCAGCCAAGGCTGAACTATCTTGAAGCTACGGAAGCTAATTGCTATGCTTCAACTAGAAATAGGAAAGTTTCTGTGTCCTAAATAGTCACCACCCCATTCTCCTCTTGACCAATAACACCTACCACTCTTCTCTGTCTTTCTGGCTATAAAGCAGCATTTTCAAAGATGTATTTGATAAACAGATCTCAGAGATGCTCTAAAAATTTCACTTTCATGGTCCAGTTTGGGAAATAATGCAGCCTATACCTACTCTTGAAGATTCTTAATGTTTACTAACGGTAAGACTCCCAGAATGCCTGAAATAATGGGATCTGTTTAACTTTAGTGTAGTTTTCCATTTTATTTTCCTGTAGAACTCTTCCTTCCCCCTTATTTTTCCCTTTTCTTATTTCTAGGTAATGTACCATAGTATGCACTTCAAAACAGCTAGGCAGGGGGAAGTCCAGTTGTGTATCCAGGCAGAATCGAATCGAATCTTCCTTCCATCTCAGCCATCTATTAACTTGGAATGTAGGTAAGTTCCTTAACTTCTAAGTCTCAATATCCTCTTCTATAAATGCAGATAATAATGGTCAGTCCATTGAGCTGTGAACTTAAATGCAGTAAAATAGGCAAAGCGACTAGCATAGGACAAGATGCTGAATAAGAACCCCATTAGTGACAGTTATCTTTCCATTCCCTTTTCCCACAGGCAGCAGTTTCACTCATTAGAGATTCATTTGACTTGACATTCATTTTAAAAATTCAAATAATTCTTGGAGGGATAAAGGGCTCCCTTATTGGAGTGTCCTCTGCTGCCTCCTGAAAATAAACATTTTTTCTTATCTATGTCAACACTGCAAGGACTAGCTCAAATGCCACTTTCAGGAGGCGTTGGCATCTCAAGTCCAAAGTGATTTCTCCCTTTTCCAAATTCTCCTGTCATACCACAAATTGGATACTTAATTCATTTCACCTAATTTTATAGCTCTTATTGCAAACACTACATCTCCTGGAGTACATTATTCATCGTAGTGCTTGGAACAATAAAAACATTCAATAAATGATGACCAAATGACTTCAGGCTTACTTGAGTTATCCTAATTGAACTGCTTTCCTCGATTCACCTGACCAAGATCTGTTATGTTAAAGTAAAGGAGTCTCCTACTGAAGGAAGAAGGAGCAAGTTATAATGTCAGACAATTATGACCAGGCTAGGTGGAAGACTACCCAGGACAGGTAGTTTGGAAAAGTACTTAGCAATGTAACGTGCCAGATATCTGAGATGCATGGATGGGTGTAAATGGGGGGTGAAGACGGAACACAGCAGGTAGAACATTGGGCTAATAGAGTACAGGTTACCTGTTGGAAGCCTTGCCTACAAGGGGGCCCCATGCCCAGGATTCTGTTATATACCTGTGGAGTTGCTTTAAATAGACACAAGACAGAGTCTCAGCCCTTGAAAGGCTTATATCTAGTTAGAAGACAAGGTTTCATTGACATGATAATCAGAGAAGTGGTGAATCTCTGTGTGACCTTGGGCAAGTAATTTAATCTCATTGATTAAAGTGAGATTTCCTCATGTGTAAATTAAATATAATTGTACTGTCTTAGTCTATCCCTGCTGCTGTAACCTAATACCTCCAGCTGGATAATGTGTAAGTAATAGAAATTTATTTCTCACAGTTCTGGAGGTTGGAAACACCAAGATCAAGGCACCAGACAATTCTCTGTCTGGTAAGGTCTCACTTTCTGCTTTCAGGATGGCATCTTCTTGCTGTGTCCTCACATGACAGAAGGGCAAAAAAGCGATGAATGCTCCCTCAAACCCTTTTATAAGGGCATTAATCTCATCCCTTTTCAAGCTCTCATGGCCTAATTACCTCCCACAGGCCCCACCTCTGAATACCATCACCTTGAAGTTTAAGTTTCAACAATAAAATTTGGAAGGACTCATACATTCAAACCATAGCAAGTTCTTATTTCATATGTTTGTTATGAGTATTAAATGAGATAATCCACATGCCATGCTTAGAGTGTTACCATATGGTAAGCATTCAGCAGATATTAGGTATTACTATACTAACATTGTATTGCAATTGTGTATTTAATAATGTAACCCATATATCCCCATGTCTCACCTGCCAGTAAGTATAACTATGTGAAAATTACAAAAATATCCCAAAGTGCAATGGTCCAAGATTTTATACTCTTGGCTAATAGGAAATATTGTCTTTCTCCCTAATTCTACTCACCAAGAGTCCTTGGGCATGGGGATAAATGTGACCCTCACAAAGAACCTCCTCTGCTGCTTGCAGTTCTGTGACCCTTCTGCTCTGATGACTGCTCCTTCGGAGGTTCCTCTGCTTGCTGAAGAAAAGAGGCCACTGCTGGTTCCCTTGAAGACCTTGTCTGGACTGCTGACCTTGGTGCTCTTCTCCCTCTCCAGAAAGCAACAAGTCTTCTGCTTCTGGAGAGGAGCAGATTATTTGGGCAAGAATCTAATCTAACCTAATGATGATGTTTGTCTTGTACCACTGTCCTCTCCTTCATAGGACACTTGGACATTGAGTAAATTGCATATAATTGTACTGTCTTAGTCTATCCTTGAGTTTCAGAGGACCATCAGCTTCACACAGCTGCATCAAGGCCTTGAGTTTCATGGATTCTGGCAGGGAGAGATTGCAAGGGGACAGGGAAAGCTCTAACAGTTATTTTCCTTCATATGATTTTCCTTCATCATTATCTCTTTCTCTATAAGCCTGAACCCCAGTGCTGGCCAGAGTCACATTCTGTCACGTCTTTGGAGTCCCATGTGAACCCCAAAGATGGGCCTCTTTCTCAGTATCTGCACATTTTCTCTGACTTTTGGAAGGCTGGTTCCCAGAGCACACTCAAGACCTTAGTGGGTATGATAGTTTACTCACAGGTCTGTCTATCAAAGTCCAATCTGACCCACATGTGGACAATTGCCTGAGTCCCTCACTATAAAGTGAGCTCTGCAGAGGCAGACATTATGTCTATTGAGTTTATGACTTAATATTTAGCACCTGCCATAATACCTGGGATGCTGTGTGTAATGGCACAATAAATATATGAGAAAGGAAGAACATAGACAGGGAAGAGAAGGAGGAAAGAAAATCTGGTTGGGTCTGCTTTACCCTGAAAGTCATTTTGGGAGAGGTGGGTCTTCAGTTAGGTTTAAAAAATGATTTTTCTTTAATACAAAGGGTTAGTCTGGTGCTTCATTTACATCTTTGTATATACAAAGAATAGAAATAAATTATGTCCTTGAGTTGAACAAATTTTTTAGTGAAATTTGTGCTTGTAGGCGATTCTGCTTCAGAGTTATCTCCCTTGCGGCTTATGGCATATTAAGCTGCTAAAAGCTATTTATATCAACAATGCCTCTACAGCCTCAGATGCAAGTGTGGATGCAGATACAGAGAAAAAATTGACTAAGAACAAATTTCACTGCACAAAATGTAAAATTCATTTGAGGATTCATTCAAAAATCATTTACTGAGCATTAGTGCGATGCCGACACTGTATTAGGCATTGAAATATGTGAATGAAAAAGCATAAGGCCTTCCTTCAAGGAGCTTAGAGTATGAAACTAGAAAACAAAAAGGGTTATATAAGGGAAGCATGAACTAGTGAAGTAGAAACATAGAGAAACAGAAACTAAATATGTAATAAAGACAGTCAAGGAGAGCTTTGTGAAGTATTTTCCCAGCTGACTCTAAAGAAGGGCTGCAACACCACCAACAGCAAGAGACACATTTATGGTTCACTTACCCTGCAATATATTAAGAACTTGGTAGGAATTATATTGATTCAACCTAACACTAGCCAGTTGAAGTCACTGGTCTCATTTTCTTTTTCTTTTTCTTTTTTTTTTTTTTTTTGAGATAGAGTCTCGCTCTGTCGCCCAGGCTAGAGTGCAAAGGCATCATCTCAGCTCACTGCAACCTTCGCCTCCCAGGTTCAAGCGATTCTCCTGCCTCAGCCTCCCAAGTAGCTGGGATTACAGGTGCAAGCCACCACGCCCTGCTAATTGTTTTGTATCATTAGTAGGGATGGGGTTTCACCAGGTTGTCCAGGCTGGTCTCAAACTCCTGACCTCATGATCCACCCACCTTGTCCTCCAAAATCACTGGTCTCATTTTATGGATGAGGAAACTGGAACATTAGGGAATTTAAAGAATTTGCCCAAGATGCCATAGCTATTAAATTGCAATACCAAGACCCAAGCCCAGATCTCATTGACTCCAAACTCCATGTCTACGGTAACCAGGAATTTTATCCTTGGTGACCTGGAAGAAGGTGTGTTATGATCAAATGAGGTCAAAAATAATAAAGCATGTGAGAACTTTATAGTTCTGAGGAGTAGTGCTGTGATAGGCCATCTTTTAATTTGCATTGCTCAAGTACAAACCCCACTGGACCAGTCATTATTTCATTGCCTGGTGAGCTAGGCAGGACACCTAGAATAAAATGAAAAAAATAAATAAGTAAAAAGAATACTTGGAAATTAAAGGCATGACAACAGAAATAAGACATTTCACAAATGAGTTGGCAGATAAAGTTAAGTTCCAAGAAAATAAAAAGATTAAAACTTTGAAAAATAGTAGAGAAAAAATACAAAAATCTGAAGATTGATTCAGGAAGGTGGTTAACAGGATATCTGGATACAGAAAATTAGAAAAAAAAAAGATGAAATTAGCATTTAAAAAAAGAAATTTCTCAGAACTGATGGACATCTGTTTCTAAATTGGCAGAGGTCACCCAAATGACCTGCATCAATGAATATTACCTTTTTAAACATTTGGCATCAAGCAAAAATCCTAGAGGCTTATAATAGGAAAAAAAGAGAGAGACCAGATACAAGGGTTCAAAAATTATAATGTATCAGATTTCTAAATATCAACATTATGGGTTAGAAGATACTATTATTTTTCAAAATTTTGAGTAAAAATTATATATTTTAAGTATGCAATTTTATACAGAACAAACATCAATCAAGGATAAGGTACTGAAAGATAATAAATTAGTTAACTTTTGCTGCATAATAACATTACTGCAAATTTATTGGCTGAAAATAACACACATTTATTATCCCACAGTTTCAGTGAGTCAGAAATCCAGGCACAGCTTAGCTGAGTTTTCTCCAAGGTTACCATCAAGGTTTTGGCCAAGACCGTGTTCTTTTCTGGAGGCTTGATTGGGGATGGATCCACTTCCTCTTGTATTTTTGTCAGCAGCATTCAGTTTCTTGAGGAATGCGGACTGAGGGCCTCAGATTCTTGCTGGATGTTGGCCGGTGGCTTTCCTCAGTTCATTGTAACATGGCTTCTACAGGGGACAGCTGTTCACAATTTGTAACTTTTTTCTTTAAAGCCAGGAAAGGGGAAGTCTTCCAGCAAGACAGGTACTACAGTTGTATGTAATGTAATAACAGAAGTGAAATCCTATCCTTCTTTTGTACTCTATTGAATAAGGGGAAGGGATTGTAGAGGTATGGATACCAGGAGGTGGAGATCATGGGGCCATTTTTAGAGTCTGTCAGCCATTGTCCATCATCTGGGCTTCAGTGATTCATGTCCCTTCCCCATGCAAAATACATTCATTCCCTCCCAAGATCTCCAAAACTCTCATTCTATTACAGCATCTATTGAAAGTTCAGAATTTCATTATATAAATTAAGTCCAGGCATGGATGAGTTTCCTTGGATGTAGCTCTTCTTGATGCATGGGTCTGCAAAACCAAACAGACAAGTTACCTTCCCCCCACACACTCCAATTATGGTGATTGGACAGGCATAGGATAACAGCTATAGACATTTTCATTTTAAAAAGGAGGATAAATAGTATGCAAGAATCACTGAATCACAGCTATTCTAAAAGCCATCTTCACAAATGTTGGGAGTTTCTTGATTAGCTTTGAAGATCTAGGAATTATTTTCCCTGGTTCTGGACTTTTAGTTCTACCCTCTGAGTCAAGAAAAGTATAACAAGTATTTGTTACTCAGCAGTTATATTAGCCTGCCTCTTGCCAATAGAATTTAAGTGGTTGATAGCCTCTTTGTGTTTGACACTGTCCCTCTACCTTTCAGTTCAAGCTGGCAGTGGTTTTGCTGAAATAACATTTCCAAAAATGTTTAAATCTTCTATGGTCCAGTCCTTCAGGCAAAAGCCACGTTTTTTTCAAGTTCTTCTGCACTTTGGATTCCTTCTGAGATAGGTGAGGGACGATTCCTTTAATATTTCTAAATGCCATATGGTTTGATTGAGAGATTCCAAGAAGCATACTCTTAGTCTCTTTCGAGGGCTCCTTGTGTGATTGAGTACTACTATGATCCTTTGATCTGAAGTTTTAATAAAAAATTGTACAGGCATACACTTGGATTTTTGTCGAGACTATACTTTTCTAACAGTGCTTGGAAGCCATCTCTTAATTTTAGTGTCTTTTGACATATGGAGAGGCTAAAATTTTTCAGAATAATCAATTTCTGTTTCTTTTTTGTTTACTGTCTTCCCTCACAGTATGTCTCTCCTCACACATTTTACCATAAGCAGCATGAAGATGCTAGGTTGAAACTTCAACACTTTGTTTGGAAATCTTCTCAGCTAAATAAGTCTATTACTTACATGCTCTCCTTCCCAGATGACTGCAGGTCACAATTTCACTAAGATTTCTGCCACTACATAAGAGGGATGCTCCTTTATCCAGTTTCCAATAATGTGTTACTCACTGCCTCTGAGTCCTCACTGGCAGGATCCTTAAAGTCCAAATTTATAACAGTCTATCAATATTTTTCTGTTATTTTTCTCAAAATTCTTCCAGCCTCCATCCACTGCCAAGTTCCAAAGTCCTTTACACAATTTTTAATATTCATTATAACAATACCCCATTTCCAGGTTCTGAAATCTATATTCATTTCTTTTGCTGTGTAATAATATTACCACAAACTTAGTGACTTAAAACTGTATATTTTAACTATTCAATACATTCTTTGGAGCTGAAGCTTGGGCATGACTTAGCTGGGTTCTCTGCAAGGCTATAGCCAAGATGATAGCTGGGACTTTGTTTTCATCTGAAAGTCTGACTGGGAAGGATTTGCTCCCACATTCTCATGTTTGTTGGCCGCATTCAGTTCCTGCAGGATGTCAAACTGAGGACGTCAGTTTCTTGCTGAGTGTCAGCCAGAGGCTGCCGTCACCACCTCACTATGTGAACCTCTCCATAGTACATCTCACAGTATGGAAGCTTTTTTTTTTTTTTTGAAGCCAGTAAGAAAGAAAGCCTTCTAGTAAGATGAGCATTATGCATTACAATCTTATGTAATATAATCATGGAACTGACAATCCATCATCTTTGCCATATTATATTGGATGAAAGCAAGCTTCTTCATCCCCACCAATGCAAGGGCATGAATATCAGGACGTAGGAATAATGGCAGTAACTTAGAATCTCTCTACCATGGATATGTTCTACCAAAATGAATGTAGTAAACCAAGAAAGATGAAGATCCAGGATCCAGGAAACAGTTTATAAGTTAGAGGAATCCTAGAAGGAAAGTGAAAGAAAATCCCAGGGTGGAAGCTGTGCAGTAAAACCAGAATGCAGATTGTCCGGATTAGAAAAGAAAAAGAGAGGGCTCCAGGAGGGATAGTAATATTAAAAGAAATAGAGCAATAGATTACTCTACCACTTTGACATAATTGAGAGGCGTTTCATTGTTGTATTGGAGAGTTTGGTGACGAATTCATGGTACATAAAAAGAAAACTGAACAAACAAAGAAAAGAAATAATTAGCCACTTCAGGAAAAATTAAAAGTTGAAGAAAGAAAATACAATGATAGTACACCCCTTAGTTGAGGTATGAACAGAGTTGAGAGTCAGAATAATAAACATACTACATTTTTGTTCAATCTAAATGGTGACAGAAATACACTAAGAGGAGGGGTGGAATAAAACTTGGGTGAGACTATGGTGACTGGAGGGAAGTGAGAACACTAAGCCTCATCTTCCATGAGTTCAAAATGCATAAATAACCTCAAAACTGGAAAAAGCAAGAAACAGCAATAGATAGCTAATTTTAGAAATATGGTATTAAATACCAGAAGAAACAGTGAAATGTGCATAAAGAGACTGTCCTCATGGAGTGAGAATCAGATGAAAGGATATTTAGAGACAGAAACTCCTGCTTTTCTATGATCAGCCTTGAAGCGCTAACTAACATTTTGGACAATATACATGTATTACTGAAATAAAAATTGAAATTAAGTTAAAAATTTCAACAAACAAAAAGAAAAAGAAATTATGATTTAATATAGCTCTGCAGAAAAAATTTAAGAAGCCTTTACAGGATGTAACTAAATTGCTCTTCCCTCTTTCCCCAGTCCTATAGCATTGGTGGTGTTATCAGTAATGAATTATACTGAGAGGAGGTTTTGGTATGAAGTGTTCTAGAACCTTAGCACAACTCACCAATGGGGAGCAGAGCATTCTAGGATTACATGTAGCCTCAGTCACTCCAGATTATTGCATGGGCTGGAAAAATCAGGCTGTGAGGCTGATGAGAGGAATGGCAGTTTTACAAAGCCAGGTGTTGGGGGCCCTCATCAATGGGAGAAGAGAGTTAGAAGAACTTAATTTTATAAGAGAATATTGTGGGGAGAAATTCCAGACTGTTTGTGGAAAGATTCCAACTAATTACAGAGTAACTTAGAATGGAATACAGATCCTTAAGAGAGGAAGTATGTGGGAGTGACCCAGTGGTCAGATTTCCCATGAGAAGATGTGAGATTTCAGGAAGAGTTCCAGTTCATGTGGAGTGCTGGTGGAGTGCTGGGCAAAGAACCCAGTTTAAAAATACACTCCTATGAAATGGACCAGAAGAGAGGAAATGCAAGTAGGATTCTATAACTCAAGAGATTACACAGAGCCATAGGCCTTACCTTTAACTCTTCAGATAGTCAAAAATAAATCTTCAATCCAATACTAACCATATTGGAGAACCATGTTCTCTGTCCCTGCCTCAGTTAGCTCAGAAATCTGGGTAGACACTGGGCCCTGACTTATTGATTGAGTTCATCATTCAATGCAATTCTAGAGGACTGAACAGTCATGGCAGAAGGAAAAAGTGTCAATTACATTTTCATTGCATTCACTTACAACAAAGTAATAACACCAAGTGTCAGCAAAAATAGCCTGTATATAGTGAGGGTGAAATATTTAAACAGCACAATCTTGGGCTTCTAGATTTAGAGTGAAGAAATGATCTTTGAAAATATGACTTAAGGAGAAATAACAACTTATTTCTATTCTGTAGGTAGTTATTATTGGTGTGGTATTCGGTTTGGAAATAGATATTTCTCAACAGAAATATCAAGAATGTTTGTAAAGCAACTTTTTCAGCAGTAGCTAAAGGTAGACACTAGAATGGGTAAGTCACAATGACAATTACAGTTAAAATTCCAAATCCCAGAGTGGGCAGGTCACGTAAGTAGAATTCACAAAAGAAGGCAGCTTATAAAGCCAATTTCTACCCTGCCGTTTGTTACCCATCCTGTTTAAATCCCAGGACATATGTAATAGAGGAGTTGAGAACACCATAGATTAACCTTGTAATGATGTCTTGAGACCCACTTCTCACAATGTATCTAGGCATCCCAGCCCATAACCATCACTACTTGTCAACTTGAGAAATCATCCAAGGCCCTGATCTCTGACACACCAATTGAACATGAACCTGGAGAGATTATAATGGCCTTGAACAAAGTGAGATCAAACCTACCCAACCAAGCAACAGCGACAGCAGTTCTAATTAAAGGCCGTTTGGAGAGAAGAGTTATGGCTGTCTGAGAAGCATGGGAGTATGCAGTGACAGGTCCATGTGCTACAAGGATCAGCAGAGATATTACCTTTACAGGGCTGCATGAGCTCCTGCTTCCGACCCAAATCCCCATTGGCAGGCCATGTTCTACAATAACCTGCTGCCTTTAATGATGCTCTTTCTTCTGTTGCTTTTAACTCACCGGGTACAGTGTCATCACAGAAAGGCAGAGAGAACAAGAAGCTGAAAATATCCTTTTAGAACATCAGCACTGATCAGGACAGATATTTTTAGTAAGCGATTGTCTGTCAAATGTGAGTCACATGGCATGCCACTTTAATGATCTGAGAGTTTGCAATTCCCTAAAAAGTGACAGCTGCAAATGAGAATTTAGGTGGTACCACCAGGCAAGCAGAACATTGATCAAACCTATTGACAGGCTCTCTAATCAAAGTAAAGTGTTGGTGGAGATGCCGAGTCTAAAATCCTCCTCTCAGTGATGAAGGACTTTCTGGCCAGGCATTTTCAGTGTTAACATGGAAGATCCATTGCTATGTGACTCTGGCTAATGTCTTCAAGAGCCTGTCAGGCTTTTACTGTTTACTATTTTTAAGATATTTTTCCTTCTTATAAATATGTGATGGCACAACATTTCAAAAATAAATAAAATGTGAATCGCTGTACATTATGTTCTGTGAATTTTTTAAAAATTAAAATTGATATATAATAGTTGTACATACTTTTGAGATACAGGTGCTATTTTGATACAATGTGTAATGAGCAAATCAGGGTAACTGAGGAATCTATTAACTCAAATATTTATCTTTTTTGTGTGTATTGGGAACACTATGATTCTTTTCTTCTAGATATTTTAAAATATACAATAAGTTATTGTTAACTATGATTTCCCTACTGTCCTACCAATACCAGTACTTATTTTCTCTCTCTAATTGTATCTTTGTAACCCTTAACAAACTTCTCTTCATTCTTCCCTTCCCACTCCCATTCTCAGCCTAAGGTAACCACCATTCTACTCTCTACCTCCATGAGATCCATTTTTTTAGCTCCCATATATGAATGAGAACATGTGATGGTTGTCTTTCTGTGCCTGGCTTATTTCACTCCCATAATGACCTCCATGAAATGTTAAATGGAAGTTCTTGGTTCATCTCTCTTATCTGTTATTGACAGGTTGCAGCAAGAATCAAAGGAGGTACCCATTCTCCCTAGTCCTGCTCCATGCCCTATGCCACCTTGCCCATGTGACTAGTCACCTATTGTCTTCTAACAAAGAGATCTTTTACCTTGGCTTCATATTATCCATGGAGACATCTTGAGGAGTACCCATGAAGAACCTGTCTGAGGCTACTTCTTTTTGGTAAAGATACAGTTGAATAAAGCTTTTGAGAAGGCTTCTTAAAGGAGTGAATAGTTTTGGTTACAAAGCTCTGTGCTGCATCTCAGTTTCCCTCAAAGGCATTAACATCAAGCTAGAATCATAATAGCAAGTTTTCAGGAATGCGTCTGAGCTCATCCTTTCCCTTGTTCTGTTCTCTACAAGGACTGTTAGTTTATGGCTCCAATTTTATTATTAATACCTTTGGATCTTAAATCCGCTCAAAACCATGACAATCACTTTCAGATTTTTAACCAACTTTCTTTTCCTAACTTCAGACATTCTCTTGCCCTATTGGGTTATAAACAGTCCTGTCCAGAACTCTGGTTTTCGTACTACCTCTCGTAAACCATTGTGCTAACTCCTCATCAGAATTTCCATTACTAAGTCATTGCCCTAGAGCTCTGCTAAATCTCTTAGGATTAAACATAAATTTTCTGAAATTCTTACTACATGATTTCCTGGTTCTTCAAAATGCTTGCCTATTCACATCTGTATCAGTATGGTATACTTGCTCACAATGGAAATAAAATTATATAGTATTTTCGACAATGAAATTGTTCATGAATTCTTATGTAATCACTTTCATGAAAAAAATGGGGCTGGAAATCTACCCCATAGTTTGCCAGTACTCCTGGGAAAACCTGAAATATTAGATAAGCACTCTGAACATAAATTTATATTAAGGAGTATAATTAACAGAAATGCTACAAAGCACATTTATTAACACTCAGTATATAGACTATGTTTATATGTTGAAAACTCCTGATGATCTCTACTCTGTAAAGCTAATCACTTTATCTGAAAATACTTGTGCTTTCCTGGCTGGAAATTTGGAATCTACTTGCTGTGGTTCCCAGGACTCCAGTACAGATGCTAAATTCTTTCTTTTGCCAGATTTCTGAATGAGAAAATCTTTTGGAATATTTTACTTAATGTATCCCTTTCCCACAAAAGAACATATACTGAATTTTGAATCTGGGCAGAAAACCCTCACTGATCTCTGCTTCAGCACTGATTTCTTAGCTCAAGGAATATTCAGATGCAATATCTGAAGGCAGTATTTTTTCTTTGGAATCATAATAGCCATATTAGTGCTAAAATATTAGTGCAACAGATATCTCTTATTATTATGCCAATCCCTCATTCTATATCTAAGCATTGAGCCAACTTTGAGCTTTACCTCAACCTTTACCTCTTCCTCAGCCTCAATATTTCCTTGAGTCTTCGTCATCACTCTATCCCTAATGTTACCTCTTTTCTCCATTTCTTTGATTCCATGAAGGCATGGAATACTATTTTACTCCATGAATCTATCAACTTGCAATTTTTCCTATTCTGTCTCTTCAGTTCCAACAGCAGAACACCACCATTCCATTAGAAAAAGGAGATCTCAGTTTGTTTTCCTATTAGTTCCTATATTCATTTTGGGCAATTCTGGGAGACTTCCATTCTCTCCATGAAGAGTCATTTCTGGCTGCCTCTGAGCCACTCTTTCTCGATATTCCTCACCCCTCCCCAGGCCTCTCTCTCTACGGTGTCACAATGACATGTGTTGCCTTTCCCAAAAAAGTAACTGTCATTTCTGTATCCACCTTATTAAGCCAGGGTTTTGAGCATTTACTTGAAAATCAAAGTTTAACATGAGGAATTCTAAGAAGGTAATGATTACATCAGTGATTTGAGAAGGAAAATAAGTGGAAGTAAGGGAAAACCCTCAATTAGAAAAGAACCAGTGTGGCCCCTAAAGTAATGAGGAGAAATCTCACTGTTCTGATATGTATCTATTTAGTCCTATAACTCTTTAAGTAGTTCTTCAACTTGGTATCCAACGATGCCAAATCATTAATAGCTTTCTAAGGATAAATTTCTCCATAGTTTTGCATATGCTATTCTCCTGAGCAGAATTCTGCATCCCTGGCCCTGCTGATTGAATATTTCCTTTGTTGTGCTTTGGGCCTCTTGATAAGCCACCACATCCTATTTGAATATTCAGCACAAATGTCACCAATTACTTGGTGACATTGAAGCCAACTATTGCTTATTCCAACCGCCTGGCATATATCCCTCACCAATGCAGCACTCATCCCACTCTACTGAAGCAGCTTGTTCATTTGCCCATTAGGTGTGAGGTTTTTGAGGTCACAGACTTAATAGTTGTGTCCCAGCTTGTGGCACAGTGCATGACATGGAGCACAGGCTCAATAAATGAACAGTCCCCAGGAAATATTTTCAGCAGCCATCAGTCTGCATGACTCCTTCAGGTTCCCCTTCAACCTTCCAGTTACTTTTGAACCTTTTTTAAAGTCAGTATCTTAGTCAGCTTGGGCAGCTATAACAAAATACCATAGCATAGGTGGCTGATCAACAACAGAAATGTATTTTTTACAGTTCTGGAGGCTGGAAGTAAGAGATCATGGTGATACCATGGTCAGGTTCTGGTGAGGGATCTCTTTCAGGTTGCACATAGCTGACTTCTTGCATCATTGCACGGTGGAAGGAGACTGAGGTAGTTCCTTGCCTCTTCTTGTAAGGACACTAATCCCCTTAATGAGGTTCCACCCTCATAACCTAGTTATCTCCTAAAAGCCCCATCTTCAAATACCATCATATGGGTGACATTGCAGGTAAACTTGTAATGACATTACAGATAAACAGACACACTGAGTTATAATAGGTAGAATTAGTAATGTCATACAACCTCAGACATCTGAAAAGGAAAGTTAATACAGCAGAAAAATAAGATATCCCATTAGAAAAGAGATAAGAATATTGATAGGCATTTGGACTCATAGCTTCCTCTTACAGAGTAAGCTTGACATAGTCAGGCATCTTGATGTTTATGCTTGGTGGATATATAGGACAGCTTCTGACTCAGCATGTTAATTCTAGAAAGACAAAAATCTTTCCAGAAAGATTGACATTCAATAAATTGCTCCAATGGTCAAAAAAGGATATAAAGATAGAAGAAGCATCAACATAAAAATTTGCATTAAGAAAAAAATAAAATAACTCTGCAGCTGGAAGGGAAAAATGCCCAATACAAATTCAAATTTTTTTACTGTCTTTTATAGAACAAGACAGCCCTATACAAGTCCTCACAGCAGGACCACAGCTGGTACCTCTAGCAATGCCTGGGAAGCCTTCGTTCTTTGTATTTTAAAAAAGCAGCTCATGAAAACCCAGCATCCATTTCAAGCAATTGTAATTGCTAAGAACCAAAAAATGTGAAATTTTATTGTTCATGAAATTGGTTTTTCAAATAAGAAGCCTCACGCTGCAGAGATCTCTTGTTTGTGACACAAGAGTCTTCAGAGAAAGTTGAATGAATGTACGTGGATGGAGTCCTTGTAGGTCAAAATGGTTACATTGTCTTGAATGAGGACTTGGCCCTCAACTGCTCTCATGGTATTTGCAAACTACCAGTGACAGATTTTAAGAAGACTATGCTATGGATGCTAAATTACTGGACATTCTGCTCACTGGGAATGTTTACATAGGGTGATTTAAAGGGATGTTTCCAATACTGCAAACTTTCCTCTTGAGAAACAAGTATAATGTACTGATTGTTTTTTCACCTCAGGGATGAAAAAGAATCTGTGTAGTGAGATGTGGAGAGAAACCTATAAAGAGAAACCTAAAGAAAACAAACTACAAGAGAAGAGTAGTTCAAAGTTTCTAAGCAGCTTCTAGACTTCAAACTAAAATGGAAGATTCAGTATGATTATGCCTGCATCCAACTCGAGTTACTGAATTCATAAAATTACACAATAATAAAGTAGACTTTTAGAGGATGTACCTGGGAAATTTTTTAACCCCAAAATTCTATTTTCACATGTGAGGAAATTGAAGTACCAAAAGGTTGTGACTTTTCAAGAAAGTGATAAGAAAAATAACTCACATTTTCTCATTATAATTACCATGTTTGCTCCACTATGATATATTCAGTTGCAGGCAATTACACTATTTCTCAAAACCTGGTAAGGTAATTAGATACATTACTTTAATAATTACATATACTGGAAAAAGAATCAAAATTCTGGTTATAATGGAAAAGACTGTCATACATAACACACCTGTAACATAATCCTACACATAAAAGTTCACCTTTTAGTGAATTGTGAATGAAACATTTTGATCTCCATGTTTACTTTTTGTAATATTTTTCAACTTCTTTGCAAACAGATTAGAGAAACAAGGTGCTATCTGTTGGGGACATTCATCCGAAAAGTACATACAATGACCAACACAGTATCAGGCATTTTGAATTTCTATCTCCCCGGACCACAGCCTCAATTATTACTGAAAATCATTGAGCATTTACTATGATTCATTCCTCATTTCTCATCCCTTGCTTATTTCTCAACGTTTCTCTCAGGAAAGAGGGGTTCAGTGAACGTACTGGACCTTATCTGTTGGTTCTCAGCATTTATTCCCGCTGCCTTTCATATAGTTCAGCAATTACAAGCTAGAAAGCCACTTAGCACTGGCTGTCTTGCAAATAGGATTGTGTATGCAATTAGGTTTCTTTCAATGAAATGTACTCATTCAAGATTTGGGAGGTGGAAAGCATGTGGGGGTCATTTCCCCAAAGTTCCAACAAATGTCCATGATGGAGATGACGGTACTCTTTGCTCTGGTGTTCCATGGGTGTGAGGCAGCTGTGACTGTGACTGCAGCACCCGTAGAGTCTTGATGGTTTTCACCTACAGGAGCTAGATCTTGCAATCAGTAGTTCACTAGTAGACCTCCTGACTTTGCTTCTCCATAGACCCTCCAATCATTTTATAAGCAGCTAATTCCTTACATTAAATCCCTTACTTCTAGAAAGACATGGAATTTTTTCTTTTCCCTGCACTAACTCCTAATAGGGTAACCATCGGAAAGAGAAACCTTCCAGCATCTCAAATCCTTTGCCTGATTTATTTCCATAAATAAATGGAAATAAATGGGAAAGGATGGGAGGAAGACATTGTCACAGGAGCCTGAACCATGGGCAGAGTCTGGATTGTTGAGAGAGGACACAGTAATAAACCAAGAGCCTGGAGCGGGGAGGCAATTCCTATTTATTTCTTACCTACTGATTTTCGGATAAAGACTCAAATCTTTAAGATGGCCCATAAGAAAAGCCTTTGTGGCTTCCTTCCTAGCTCTGTGCTCTGTAGCCACTTGACTTTGTTTTGGGTCCTTGAACCATCATGTCTTCTCCCATTTTAAAGATTGTAAATGCTCCAGCTTTTCGCTGAAAGACATGCCTTACCTATCACTCCCCTCTCTTCCCACTCCACCTTTTCCCTAAAGCCCTGCTGTCTGCGCTGGTGCTCTTTACATACTCCATTCCTCCCCTTTTTTTCTGATCTCATTTCAAATTTCAATTCCTCAAGGAAACCTTGCCCTAATCCCAGAGACCAGATGAAGATCTTCCTTTATACATTTTATAGCACTTAACACAGTTTGTACTTGTACTTTGTGTACAGGTACCAGCTGTTCCCACTGCATTCTTTCTGAAATCCCAACCCACAGAATCATGAGATAAAATAGTAATAAAATGTTTTAAGCTACTAAATTTTGGGATAGTTGTCTATAGCAATAGATAACTGGAAAAATCTACCTCATATTAATTGTTTTGATTGAAAAATTTATTTGTTGGCAAGCACTGGTTGAATGAATGAATTTCCAATTAAATAGATACATATTAAAGTAATGAGTGTCCATTCTATTCCTGACAGATTAGCAATGATAAGCAAGGTTGATCATATCTATCACATTAAAAAGACTACAGCAAAATAATATTCTTAGATATCATTGGCAGAAATGTAAATTGGAACAACCTCTTGGAGAACAATTTAGAAATCTCTGTTAGAAGGCTAAACACCTATGTGCTTTAGTCATGCTAGTCTACTTCTAGGAAGATATCCCACAGACATACTCATATGAGTGCAGAAACATATGCTCAAGTACATTCCCTATGGAGTTTTTTGTGATGGTAAAATCCTGGAAATAATATAAATGCCTATCAATAGAAGACTACTTACATAGATTATGATATATCTATTAAATGGAAGAATTTCCCTTTATTGATAAGTATGAAGTAAAACCTATAAGTACTAATATCAAATTATCTCTGAAATGCATTGTTAAATGAGAAAAGCAAGATGCAGAATACTACTCATTGTAAAAAAAAAATGTGTAAAATAAATGGATAAGTGGTTTGTGTATAAGCACACTATTTTTAGGAAGCTGATTAAGAAACTGATGACATTGATTGCCATTGGGAGGTGGAGCAGGGGTCTGGAATAGTGGAAAATTTACTTTTCACTGAGCACATATTAGTACTGTTAGTTCTTTTCCCACATATGCTTGTTTTACTCTTTCAATTTAGAAGGACTCCAGCACCTTATTAATCAAAATTATCAACTGATACATAAGAGTACAAAAAGCTGTTATTGCAAAGACATCATGCTAGATGTTTTCTTAAACTCACAACAGTCATCTCTAACAAAGAATAAACAAGCTAAGGAATGTTTCAAGTGAGAATAAACCATTTCTCTCTGGAATTCTGGAAAATTAGTAAACCTTAAGAGTTTTGCAACCTTATTTCAAGCCTTCTAGCTCTTAACTTTTGAGGCTCAGTTTTTTTTCCTGGAATGTAATTCAGAATAATGTTCATATAATCACACATCTTTACATTTGTTTGCAAGCAAAAGCCCAAAAGGACTTGCAGACAGCATTGTGATACTAGATTTGCCTGCAGCTTTCCCACTTTAATCAAAGTTACCACCAGATGGGCTTCTTTTCACACATTTCTATTAATGCACCACAGATTAATTAAGTTTTAAAACCTGGCACAGATTTCTTCACAATTTTTTTAAAATTAAATTACCAGCAAATCCCTCCTTCGCCATTACCTGCCATTCAGTGTCTTTGTAAAATAATTGGCTTTATAAATAATTCAGATCTGTCTATTATTTTCATGAGTAAATGCAAGATCTCCACAAAGCCTATTTATATTGTCTATTATTTTCATGAGTAAATGCAAGATCTCCACAAAGACTATTTGTATTATTTATTTTTCAAAAAGCTAAAATGATTGCTTGGATAAGGCATAGGGGGAAGAAAAACTTCCCTATTGAATTAATGTAATGCAAAGATCCAGAACTGAAAGCAATGATAAAAGATGTTTCTTGCTCTATTATTTTTGTTTTCATGCTGCTTCCTTCTCCATAATTAAAAAAAAAATAAGTTACTCGAATCTGCTTTATTTTTTTAAAGAAACACAGTTGATTTTTTTTTCCTTTCCTTTCCTGTTTTTAGTTTCTTTCTCCTTCCTTCTCTTCTCTCCTTTCAGTTATAACTCCCAGCTATAATATGCAATCACATTCTATTTTAATAAGCCTTGATTTAAATTCATCCTTAAAATTCTTTATTTCTACATGAAGTCTTACTCATATACCAAAATTGATACTGAATGCATCTTTTTTCTAAGTTCTGATCCTCTAAAGTACTTTCCAACAGGATGATAAGATGTAACTCTATCATTTTCTGGCATATATTTTTTAATCATTTTGTGCCTACAAAGGTGGTGTACTAGTTTTCTATTGCTGCCATAACAGAGTACCTTAAACTTAGCTACTTAAACCATATAAATTTATTATCTTACAATACCTGTAGACCAGAAGCCTGAAATGGGTCTCACAGTGTGTGTTAGTCTATATTGTCTAGAGACACAAATAAAATTAACCTTCACACTGGGCTAAAATTGCCATGTCAGTAGGGCTGTGTTCCTTTCAGGAAACTCTAGGGTAGAATCTATTTATTTTCTTTTTCCAGCTTCTGGAGGTTGCCTGCATTCCTTAGCCTGTGGCCTTTTTCTCCAACTTCAAAGCTAGCAAAAGTGGGCTGAGTCCCCACATCACATCTTATCTCATAAAAATTGCTTTTATTGAAAAATATATTTGTTGACAAGCACTTGTTGAAAGAATTAATGTCTAATTAAATAAATACATGTTAAAGTAACTAGTATCCATTCTATTCCTGACAGATTAACAGTGATAAGCAAGGTTGATTCTACCCATCACATTAAAAAGACTACAGCAAAATAATACTCTTAGTTACCATTGGTGGAAGTGTACTCTTACCTACTCTTCTACTTCCCTCACCCATTTTTAAAGGCTTCTGTGATTACATTAGGCTACCCAGATCATCCAATATAATTCCACATGAAAACTTAATTCCCCTTTGCCATGTAAGGTAACATATTCACAGGTTCTGGAAATTGGGATGTGAACATTTTGGGGACCATTATTCTGCCTCTCACAGGAGATGTTGCACCATGGAGAGTGCGTGGGTTTCAGGCTCAGGTGAATCTATACTACAATTCAAGTGTAGACTCTCACCCAGTAAATGAGTTTAGCCAGATAACCTCTCTGAGACTTAGTTTTCTATGTGCAAAATGAATTAAATAATTTCTAAATTGTGATAGTTTTTGAGGACTAGGAGTAATATAAAATGCCTAGATTGTGGTAAAAAGAAAGTTAAGAGTGGCCATTATCATTCTTACTTATTTTTATTTGATCTTTACTTTTTTATGACATATATTATTCAAATGATATTTATTAATTAGTTTATTATCAGATTATCACATGTAGAGAATAGTGAGAAGGAGGTACAGAGAAACCTGCATAGTAGAAGGGAAGTTGATTTTAATAAGGTCAAGGCCTTACATGGTGGGATTGATGCCAGAGTGAGTAATCAGTGTACTTGTATTGGCTACTTCCTGGGAATATAAGGAGAAAAAAAAACAAAAACAAAACAAATACTCATTCTTGTTGGCCCAGTTTAATTAAATATGCCACTTCTGGCTCTACTCAGTACCTTCTCAATTAAAGACACTCAGAGTTCACTTACTCTAAGTAAGGGACTACACAGGCTACTTACACATTGCTTAAAAAATTATCTCAGACAAAATGCATGACATGCTAGACAATCATGTTGTGTTAAACTGTATGCTCCAAGAAGGCAGGGGTTGGACATGTCTTGCTCAACACAAATTTCTTGGCACCTCTTCAGGTACCCACCACAGAATAGACACTCCATAAATATTTGTTGGATAAAATGAAAAGAAGTAGGCATAAAACCTGGATATTTAGTCCGTTTACCTGAACTGCATGTTTGTGAAGTCAGCTGGTATCTCTCAGTTGCTCAGTTTACCTCTAAAAGAGTTTGTGCTATTACCCTGAGTCCAAATTAATAAAAGCTTCATTATCAATAATACCTACTATGTGCAGACACAACAAAAGTTTTTCCTGTGCTCTGTAATTAAGTCTTACAAATCTGTGTAGCAGGTGTTCCTTTCCACATTTGAGAGCTGAGTCACTCACGGGTCAGAGAAGTCATTTAATGTGTTCAAAGTCATCCACCTTTTAATGGCAGACCTGATATTAAGCCTAGGCTTTTTTTGATTCAAAAGATCATGCTGTTTGACTTTTGTGGGCTTTTATGAAACAAATTTTTTTGAGCATTTGTGTTATGTGTTACGCCTCTTATAAGTGCTGGGAATATAAAGATGAAAATGTAAGACCAAGCCATATCCTCAAAAGCACAACTGTAACATGATGTGTTAACAGGTATATTAGCAGTATAAATATAGTACTATAGGGAGCACAGAGATGACAGCAATTATTTAGCATTCAGGGAATTAGAAAATTTTCTTCCTCCAAATTTTTGCATGTACCTATCCCAGTTCCCAGAACACTGTTCCTTTTCTTATTGATAGCCTACCCTTGGATTTCAGTGTAAACATCAGTCTTACCAGTTATTCCACAACACTGAAGGCAAACATAAATATTTCTTCTCACTATTTCCAAAGTTATAATTTCTCTATAATTATTGCTTAAATCTATTTTGTATGCGCCAGACATAATATCACGTGTTTGACATGAATGATCTCATTTAATGACTAAAACCATAGTAGAGATAAGAAAACTGAGGTTAAAAGTTAGTAAATGTCTCATAGTTACACAGTTGGCATAGAATGGAGCTAGTATTTAAATCTAGACAGTTTGTCTAGATTATCATACCTGTCAAGGTACAGATTACACAGTTATATCGTTGCTGATTGATGGCCTATCTGTTCTAAAATAGAGAACAAAAGCTGTGAGAAAAAGAATCTGGCTTATTTTGCTCACCTGTGTATCTTTAGTTCCTAAATTTATGGTTGAAGGTAATCTGGACCTTGAAGAATTAGATGGAATTTGCTAGAATTTGAGAGAGAAAGTGATTTTGACATCAGTATGATTAATTGATTAGTTTTAGAGTGAATAGCAGCAAGGAAACCAATGGGAAGACTGTCTACAATTACCCAAGTGATGCAAGCATTAACTAGAACAGGAGTCATCAAACATTTTTTTGTGGAAAGCCTGATTGATAACAAATATTTTAGACTTTGCAACTACTCAACTCAGTCATTGTAATGCCAAAAAAGCCACAGACAATGCATAAACATATGAACATGGATGTGTTCCAATAAAACTTTCTTAGCAAAAACAGTTGGCATACTCCCCCACAGGCAGTTGTTTGCTGACCCTGAAATAGAATACTGGTAATGTAACTGGAGGGTATGTGTTTTGAGAGTCTTTGTGTTATGCTGTGGTGGAAGTGAGTGAGAACTAGAGAAACATTTCAATGACAAAACTGGCAGGACTTGTTGACTGACAAACTATGAAGAATGAGAAAGGGAATGGCTGAAGATAATCCTGATTTCATAAAACCAAAGAAGATTAATTAGTTTAAAAGTCAAGAATAATAACATGAATTCAAAGTTCAAAAAAGTGAGTTTCACGTGGAAAATAGCATCCGATAATTTCTAAAGCCCAGAATAAAAGTGAATAGACATATATAGAGAAGAGCTCTGTCATGTACTTTTATAAGTCCATTATGGAACTCCATTATACCCATCCCAATCCTTATATTTGGTTACTTAATTCTGAAGTCATTTTTTATGATTCGTATTTTCCTTCAGTTCTTATCAAGAAGAGCACAAGCAGTAAGTCACATAGTCCAGTTCACAATTTAATTCACCAGGAAAAATTCCAAGAAAGTACCTTTTAAGATCTTTTGGGAAACCAGTGCTTAGAGAAAATTTTCCTTTGAGTTTTCAACAAACTCACAAAATTATAATTTCTACAGATGAGATTTTGTCCCTGACTGAAGGTTTTCTATTTGGCACAGTGCAAAGAGTCAATCTAGGTATTAAAAGTTATGCCAAAAGATGAATTCATCCCACTGCATTCAAAGGTATCTTTAGAAAGAATATGAAAGATGGGCCTGGGTGAACACTCTTGGGTTTGATTTAATAGTTACACCCCTTTGCATTACACAAAGGCTCTTTTTGAAATGTTTCTACCACAAAATCTCATTTTATGATAGGAATTTGGGTACCAGATGGACTTTATGGATAATATTAATAAGCAGTACTTGCTACAAGTTATTTTCAAACTGATAGCCTGTACTGATATCCAGGTTTAAGAGAAAACACATTTTCTTCTCCATGTTTTTTAAAGGCAGTTGAGCGAACCAAACAATGCGAGGAGCTTGATCAAACAACTCCCTTTTTTGTGAGACAACTCCCTTTTTTGTGAGATGTAGTGATGGTCTCGAAGCACATAGAAATAGGAAGTGAAGGGAGAGCCTTTGCCAATAAATGCATCATCAGAATTTATAAATTGGCTTGGGAAGGAAGGGATGGAATATCAGAATCTAGTTACTTGTCCTCAGTCTTTCGACTCTTACAAAAATGAGAGTCATCCTCTCACATAACTCATATGAACTCTGAGTAGCAAGAAATTCTGGAAACTTAGAAGTGTCACTAGGGGAGTAAGGAGGACAAGCCAGGGCTGAGAACACAAATTGGGCTATAGGGCTGTGTCCTCCCCAGACAGTAGTCCAATTGATAGTGCTCAAGCAGTAGAATAAACAGGCTTTTGGGAGAATTCAGCCATGATGTAGAAAAGACCAGATCTGGCCTTCAGAGAAGAGATTTGGCAAAGCCCAGGTCAGGGGTCAAAAGTGGTATACCCTTTGATAAGGACATAGGCAGCCCTGGTAGAAGGCCTATGGAGACAATCAAATGGCAAAGTGAACAGCCAACACCACAAAGATGGGCTATGGAAGGCTGGACATCACTGGTATCATAGGTGCCTAGGATCTACTCCAGATGCACTAGGTACTGATGCAATGGCAATGAAACAAATTCATAACCCTGGTTCTTTACCCTTCACTCTGATGGTTAAGGCTGATGCCATAGTTAATGATTGATCAGTTGTGGCTTCTGAATAAGTTGAGAAGGCAAAACCAACCCTCTTCCTCCTCTTCACCTTCAGTCTTGAGGAAATTGTCCAGTGTCTCTTTGAATTTAGATAATAGTATTGGCTAACAAATATTAGTTCTTACTATGTGCAGACACTATTCTATGTTTTTACATGGTGCCTAATTCTTTTAGCTCTACAGAAAAGTATTATACCCATTCATAGTTTAGGAAAGTGAAATTAAAAGAAGGTTAAATTGTTCATCCAAACCTAAGTGATAAGGCCTGCAACAGGAATAGTTAGAACATCATTACTGCTTTCTAGAGACCCACTCTACTCTGGATACAGAATCAGTACATATTAGTCACCCAACAAGATGGATGCTGTAGTAAAACAAAGAACCAACTCCATAGGAGGAGAGCACAGCTTTTCCTGGAGAGATCAGAAAAGACTTCTCAAAAGAAGTTGACCTTTGATCTAAAATGCCAGGCCTTAACCTCCAGTAAGGGGAGGTCCTGAAAGTGGTGGGAGCCCAAAGAGGTATTACCATGATGGTTGTCTATGAATAAGGGGAACAATGATGTAGTTGGGAAGGAAGCTGAATCCTGGAGTTAGGAGAACCTGAACTGTGTACCAAACAGAAGGATAAAAGTCAAGTAGAAAACAACCAGGGGGCTTGTGTGAATAAAACAAGAAACAAGGAATGGAGTGAGGGAATTCGACCCAGGAAATAAAAACACTGAACAAAAAATGAGCTATTTCCTTTTGCAAAAATGTTATTTGTAGACCAGTCATTTTGCATATTATCTAATGTTGACTAAAAATATTGCACCACACCAGGCACATGGTTTTGAAGGTGAGCATGGCTTGACCTGGCATGAAAATGGTGGTGTAAGGATATTCTACATCCAAGAAATAACATGTGCAAATGTGTCCAGCCAAAAAGTAATGTGATACAATTAGTGTGCCATAGTTAATGAAGTAAGTATTTTAACAGAGCTTGAATAAAGTATGTTAGTGAACATTGAGCCCCTGAGGGATGGAAGAGGTGGGTGTTAACCACAGCATGTTGAAAGACTTTTACAGTACATTATAGGAGTTGAATATATTGCATATTTGCTTTCAGTGATGGGATGCCACCTTCTGGTTTACATTTTAGAATATCATTCTCACAGCATTGTGAGGTCAGGGAACACACTGGTGGAAGAATTAGGATGTGGTTGCAAATGCCAGGCAAGCTAAGAGTGCACAAAGAGGAAGGAGTGATAGCATTTCCCGTATGGAAATGCTACTTACATGCTGTTGTTTTATTTTCGAAGGACTTTCTCCTTAACCCTGACAACTACACAACATTGCAAGGCAGACATACAATAACATCAGTTCACAGTATTGAACCCTTACCATGCCAAGTACCAAATCTTAGAGAGGCATTTAAGCACATTAGTAAAATTTTCAGCACTTAGTACCTCTGAGTCCTAGAGAAATGTATCTCCCTATCCCTCAATTTTCTCATCTGTAAAACTGGAATGTTTCATAGTGTTGTGAAGAATAAATATTACATTAAAAGTACTTGGAACAATTCCTTGCACATAGTAAGCAGTCAAAAATGTTAGCCTTATCATGTTTAAATTTTGCAGTGTCTTTTATTACTCTTTTAGTATCGTATTACAGATGAAGAAATAGAATCAAAGAGAATGTAAATATAACTTGCTAATGGTAAAAACACAGACTATTCTAATTCCTGATCTTACTCGGGAGAGAAACGGTGCATGATTTTCAACCAGCACAACACCCAATTTTATTATAATAGGTGAGGAGCTGTGGATGAGGGGAATGCCATCACCTAAGACTTATCTATTAGTGGCTTCAATGAAAGCGCTTCCCAAGCCAAACAGGGATTCTTCTCCTTATCTAATTCACTGCACTGCTTCTTGGAATCCTTTCACAGCATTTTTATCTTCCCTGACATTTAATTTGTAATCCCAGGAAACCAGAAACTTTCACATATGCAGTTGCCTAGGCTCTCAAAGCAGGGAACACTCCCTTAACTAGGCAACAGATATTTCCAGCAGAAACCGCCGTCAGTGAACATGGCAATATGCAGTGGGAATTCAGTGAAGCTTGCAATGAGTCAGCCAGATTTCTGTGCCCAGAGCTGTTCAGGGTTGATAGCACCATGTAAACAGAAAAATCAAGCGTGTAGGTTGAATACAATTGTGATAAAGGCAGAGGCCTACACTCCATTAAAACTATTGTTAGTTCAGTAGTATTGTCTATGTAATATTAATCATAAGAGTAAAGCTAGTTTTTAGGGTTGATTTTATATACTGTGTCACACAGGCAAGGCTCCAACAGGCGTGGTGATTTGTCAAGGTCAAACAGCTAATATATGAGTTTCCTATGGCTGCTGCAACAAATTTCCACAAACAGCGGCTTAAAACAATGCTAATTACTTTTCTTACAATTCTGGATATCAGAAGTCCAAAATGACTCTTACTGGGCCAAAAATAAGTGAGTGTTTCTTTCTGGAGACTCTAGAAACCCTCTTTCCTTGCCTTGCCCATCTGCTAGAGGCTGCCTACATAGCCTGGCTCATGGTTCCCTTCCTCAATCTTCAAAGCTCACAACTTCATCACTCTAACCTCTGCATTCATGGTCACATATCATAATCTCTGTTAATTTAAAACCCACAAGATCCACACATTTAGAAAAGGAGATTTTATTTCTTGTAAAGGGTTGCAGCCTGCACATGGCCATTTCACAGAGTGGGAAGCATAGTCTCTGGCAAAGATAAGAGATGGCACTTCAAAGGAGGAGAGGTTAGGCTAGGAGCTTTATGATGAACAGATTGGCTACACATACATATTTAACAGGATGTGGGAGAAGATCTGAATATTCAGGAAGGTGGTCCTGACACATGCGCGCCGAATAAACATGCATGTAACATACAATCTATGTTCACTTTGAGGTGGAGACTTAACACTTAGATACATGACAATTAGATTCTGTATGTCTAAAAGTCTTCTCAGAACACAAAGGCACTCAAGTGTGCTGCCTCTGTAAACTGACCAAAACCTATCCATGGTCACTGGTCCTCCAATAGGGAGAAAGTTGCTGAAATCAGTCTCTTGTCCAATCAAAGCTTTAGTTAGGGCTGGTGGGACAGGGGGCCCTCAGTTAGTCAGTGTCTAACGATTAGTAAAGTGGAAAGTTTCAACATTGCTTATTTCAAGGCCAGTATTTGTTTAGCCTCTTGCTGGAGAAAAAGGAAAAATTTGTGACAATTAGAACATAATTTATTCTTTAAGTGTAGGGGTGGATGACTTAACTCTTGCCTGGCATGGCCTTAGGTCCTGTTTGTAATTTGGTATCTGACTGCCACAAAGTCTGACCTGTCAGTCTCATGATCTCCAGCTTAACATTGTTTTCTCTAAACTCCAAAAGGGAGGGAGTATAACCAGGTGTGTTTGACCTCCCATCCTGTCAGTTTTCAAGCTTTTTCTGGTGTCTTCTTAGCCAAGAGGGGGTTTGTACAGTTGGTTGGGGCTTAGAATTTTATTTTTAGTTTACACCTGACTCTGGCTCTTTTGTCTGTCTTGCACTTGTAAGGACTCTATTATTACATTGGTTTTATCTGGATAATCCAGAATAATCTCTCTATTATAAGGTCAGCTGATTAGCCACAATAATTCCATGTGTTACCTTAATTACTCTTTGCCATGTAACCTAACATAGTCACAGGTTCTGAGGATTAGGCTATGGATATGTAGCAGGCCATTATTCTGCCTTTTACAGCTAGGAAAACTCCCCTACACATTTACTTAGTACAGAGATGCTCATGGAGGCAAAAATGAATGCAGCAAGACACTGTGAAAGTATGCCCAGCATTCGCTGTGGTGGCACACCCACTCCTCAGCCCAACAGTTCATTCTCTATTTGTCAGAACCCTACATACACTTGGTCACTCGGTTAAGGAAGCTCTCCGTATCCACCTCTATAACTGATGCTTCTTCCTCTTTGCCTAAAACAAGCTGTTATTCTTCTATGTCACCTTTATGCCTTGTAGAAGAGATTAATCTACATAACTCACCCAGTACTTTAAGATCTGCCATCCATTCCACTCCCAACTTTCAAGAGTTCAGCACAGAAAGTTTTATTAAATGTCTTATTGAGTGGATCTACAAATCTACATGTTAAAGGTGGTGATGATGCCAAGAGTCAAATACTGTCTTCCAGGAGCATGATTTCCATTTAATATCCATTCAAGGAGTATTTCCAGAGCACTGCGTTCCTGGTCCTGTGGAATGAGAAAGATAAGGGCACTCTCTACACTCATAGAACGTGCACTGTGATGGAGGAGGGATACAGATAAACAAACTGCTCTAATTCATTAAATGTGCAGGGTCCATAAGAGTGTGAAGGAGAGGCATGTACTCTCAATCAAGTGATCTCTTAGGGGAAACTGTGTTTTGGTTCTGGTTTTGGTTTCCTCACTTGCAAAATGAGACTGGAATAAATTGGAGGATGCTATCGGGCCCTGGACATATTTAGTCCATAGAGGGGATGCCAAAGATATTGGCCCTGTGTGGTGGGTTTTTCTTTTCTTTTTTTGAACTAACATCAGATGTGCTGGCAACATGGAGCCTATTTACCTCCCAGCAATGATCTGAGCTGAGATGTGCATGCCTCTGGCATCTGCACATGCTGTCCAATCACCATCAGTCACTTCACTTGCTATGGCCCCTCTTACATGGAAGCCAAGTATCAGGGGCCATTTTTCAGCAGGCAGTAGGTCACCTCACTCATTCACCGTTAGTATTAGCTCATACCTAATGTGATTCCCAATTTTAATGGTCTGGTTTTCCATTTGCTTAATTGTGTGAATAAATCAATATACCAATCTCAACCTTGGGACTTTGGAAATACGGAGATAAATAATAAATATATCTTGCCTTTAAGACAGACACTAAACAGAGGCCAATTATAACAAACCATTGAAACAGTGGATATGTGTTAACAAGAAAGAAAGCATGAAACAAACGACAAAGGACAGTTCTCTAAGAAGGGGACAGGCTTTACAGCAGGGTGGCATCAGGTAAGCAAGGAGAAAACAACTTTGCCGGTGCATTGCACACATTTGGGTACAATGTAGGTTCAAAATAGATGGTTGCTGAAGAGAATGGAGTTAAATTGAATTCTACAATGAGAAACCTGAATGTCAAAGGCAAAGAGGTGAATGATAACCTTGTGTTCTGGGAGCCATAATCATTTGACCAGGGTTGTAGCATAGAATTTACATTCAGAAGAAGGGAGATATGAGGCTGGGGAGACAGAAAAAAATTCAATAATTGATATCTTGTGTGTCAGGTTGATGAGGTTTAATTTATTCTAAAGACAATAGGGTATCATGGTAGGAGATTAAGCAGGGAACACATGGATAGATTTGAAAGGTTTTTCAAAAGATCACTGTCAAGAGAATGAGTGATCAACATTAGGGGGTTATACCATAGATAGAGAAATAACTTGGGAGACTGTTGTGATAACCATGGTGAGAGAAAACCAATAGTTAAGATTTCTTTGTTGCTAATGAGAGATATTCCAAGTCAAATTCTGTTAATAAATAAGTAAGCTTATTGGCTTATGCAATGAAAGTAGTGAAGTAGGGTGGGCTTTGAAGATGGATTAAAACACCTGTCTCAGATCCATTTCTCTTTCGTTCCTGGGCTATACATTATCTTCTGGCTGGTTTTCCTCCTGTGGTGAATTAATTCAGGCTTTAAGTCTTCAGAAAATGTCCAGCAGTTGTCCCCTTGCATCTCATTGGCGAAATGGATTATGTGCTCTTCATCTAATCTTTTGTTCACGGGAATATGAAAAGCTAGGTTTAGGAACCCCTCTTTGGGATAAGGATGGTAGAATTGCCATTCAATCAATCAGACCTATCCCTGAAGTTGGGGGTTGGATTAGGTTTTTCTGAATTATCCAGGTCATATACGGGAAAGGTGTATATGGGAACAACATTTAGATTACTATTGGGAACAGGAAAGGAGTGCTTGGGAGACAGCTATCAAGAGGTACTTTGAATGATAATGGTCTAAGTTTTTTTTTTTTTTAATTTCAGGAATTAAGTAATGGAGAGGATAGATAAATGTTAAAAGGATGCAAGAATTGAGAGATGGTCATTGATTAATTATGAGAGGTTAAAAAAAATAAAGAAATTGAGAAAGGAGCCTCAACTTTCTGACATGGATAACTGGGATTTCTCAAAAATGAACATATTTTAAAGTAAAGAAAATGAGTTGACAATCCCTGATTCTTTGTTATTGAAGTGAGGTTTAGAAATAAGTTGGATGGTTGTGTTAGAGGACCAACAAGTTCATATGCCCGCTGCATAATAACAGACCTAAACACTGAGGCAGCTGGGTTTACATCAGAGAAAATGATTAATGATCTCAGGGTAGCTGAAGAGATGGAAGGAGACCCTCAAACCCATCTCTCCAAGGAGTTTTGGGCTGAGGCTTTATTTATTTATTATTATTATTACTTTTATTTTATTTTATTTTATTTTATTTTATTTTATTTTGAGACTGAGTCTCACTCTGTGGCCCAGGCTGGAGTGCAGTGGAGCAATCTCGGCTCACTGCAATCTCCGCCTCCCGGGTTCACGCCATTCTCCTGCCTCAGCCTCCCGAGTAGCTGGGACTACAGGCGCCCGCCACTGCGCCCGGCTAATTTCTTGTATTTTTAGTAGAGACGGGGTTTCATCGTGTTAGCCAGGATGGTCTCGATCTCCTGACCTCGTGATCCGCCCGCCTCGGCCTCCCAAAATGCTGGGATTACAGGCATGAGCCACCGCGCCCGGCAGCCGGGGTTTTAAAGGGATTTATGGAGGGCAAGGGAATGAAAAATTGAGGCCATTCATTGGTTGGGGCAAGAAGGATGAAATCATCAGGATGTGGAAACTGCATTGTTTGGGTAAGTCAGCTTCTCCTGGGGTCCTTCAGACCAGCTGATGTCAGTAATTTCACTGGTATGCAGGCCTTGAAAGAATACCTCAGATGGGTAAATTTAATATTTCATAATGTTTAGGTTGTTGACTATAAAGCAGTTAAGGGGAGCTATAATCTGTGACAGGGCTTATGTGATTCTGAGGCAGTAGGCTGTGAACAACCATGAGGAAGCAGATCAGAGAGCAAGCTGACCTAATGATTAATGCTGAATGTGCTGGAAGCTTGGTTTATTTTGGTTTCTCCCCCTACTTTCTTCTACGATAAATTTTATAAAATTTGTAAGGATGGTTTCAGCTGAGTCCAGATCACAAAAGAGAAGATAGGATTGGAGGTAAAGATTAGGAGCATCATAAGATCACAGATGAGATTCCCCAAGGACAGGACTATGATAAAGGCAACCTCTGAGCATGTTACAATAAAATTGTTCTTTAAAGACATGATTCTTACAAAAGGGCAACTCTCCCCTTAGGAATAAAAGAGGTCCCACTAGCCTCTGAGAGCAGCTACTTCAACCTCAAAACCAAGGAGTTCCAGCTGAGTGGCCAGGAGAGTTGATGAGCAGCTTCTTCGCCTCCCCTTAGCGCTCCTTTGAGGGAGCTAAAATGCATTACAACTGCCACTGTTGTCTGCCCTCTGGAAGTTTACAATGTGAGACAAATGTTCAGTCTATTTAGGACAGGAACTGTGTCTGAAAATATGCCCCTCACCATACAAGAGAAGCAATGGATTCTTAGTGTCCAGAAATAGAGGTCTGACTGAAATTTGACTTGTGCTTGATAATACGTGGCTTGCCTTGTTAGGATATTAAATATTAGAGAGGTAACTCATCACTGCAGATTAATGAAGTCATCAAAATCATTTAGAAATAATTGCGGGCCTAATTTTAATTAGAAGTTTGATTGCTACTATTGAAACGAAATAAGAGAAATGCACACTCCTCACCCTCTGAATGTTTTTCCCATTGAAACAACAATTACTGTGTCAATCTTTAGCTCATTAGTGGGCCTTTTCTGAGATTTACATTAGATGGTTTCCAAAGAATAGAGTATTTTAGGCAGGGAATATAGTGTGGCAGGACTGTAATCAAAAAAACTCCTAGAATCAAAAGAAAAGATAGAAATGTCACTTTCTGAATGTAAGCTAATAAAATGCAAGAAAAATTGATGGCTTTCAAAGGAGTAAGATAAAAAAGTATTCCAACAGGTGGGGATATTTTCACCAGTCTGGCAAGGAGAAAAAGAAGTGCCCCTAAAATGGAAAGCAACCACCTAAAAAGAAACAAATATAAAAACCTTAAAATGACTGTCTTAAAGAAATGTTGTAGGTAGATATAAGTTGTTGATTAGCACGTTGAAATGGGAGAGTTCCCTGACCCCCTCGTGGGACTTGTGACAGGGGTGTGACTCATTTGCTCACCACCACTCACTCAAGCCCCTTATGGGAGGGGGAGCATGCAGATGGGCAAGTACAGGATCTGAGGCAAGTGCTTTTGGGCTCCAGCCCCATGATAGCATCTAGGGGTGTGTTACAATTAATGCCCTTTTAGCAGTTGCCATCCACAGATGGCTAAGTGTTAAACCAGCTCAGTGGCGAGTCGGGGTAGCAGCCTTTTACACCCTGACTACTTGGTACCCAGGTCCTTGTCCGGTGTCCAAGAAGAATCAGGTCACTCGGACTTGAAGGATGGTGACTGAGGGGCTTTTATTGAGTGGTGGAGGTGGCTTTCAGTGAGATGGATGGGGAGCTGGAAAGGGGATGGAGTGGGAAGATGACCTTCCACTGGGGTTTGGCTGTCTATGGTCAATTCCCCTCCAACCGTCCCTAGTCAAACTTCTCTCAACATTCAGGTGCTCCTTCTCATCTCTCCTTCTCTGCTGCACTGCTCTGCCACTCTGCCACTCTTCTGCTCCTCTGTTTCTCTGCTTGTGGAGCTTGGGATCTATATGAGCAGAGGATAGGGGCATGAGAGGCCAGAGTGGCCTTGGAAAAGGCAACATTTGGACAGGAAAACTAGGAATGCCTGTTTCCATTTAGGGCTGTGTGTTTCCAGGGTTGAGGGTGGGGCCTTTGCAGGGTACTGTCCTCTTCTACCCAGTATTTTCCTGCCTTCTGTCCTTATCAATGTGATTTCAGAAATGATACACCAGAGACCAGGAAGCATCATTTATCAAATCTTATCCTCACATGGAAAGAGAGAAGAGACAGACAGAGAAGGAGAGGCAGGTGGAAAGCACAGAAACAGAAAAAGGGGCAGAGACTATGTGGAAAATAAGCATTTTGCTCAACAAAGTGGTGTACTCTGGAATAATGACAGTTCTCTGGGTTCTACATGGCCTATTTTATTCATGTCTAACTAATTTATTTTGCTCTGTTTCATATTTTCCAAAAACTGTTGTATTTCTATTTTTTTGTTTATTTATTTAGAGACAGGCTGTTGCTCTGTCATGTAGGCTGGGGTGTAGTGGTGTAGTCATGACTTACTGCAATCTCAACCTTCTGGTCTCAAGTGATCCACCCACCTTCAACCTCCTGAGTAGCTAGGACTACAGGCCCGCACCACCAGGCCTTGCTAATTTTTAATTTTTTTTGGTAGAGATAAGGTCTTGCTATGTTGCCCAGAACATTCATATTTTGAATTTGGCTTTTCAAGTATTCCAGGATATGGTAAGAATGAAAAAGTTCAAGTGGCATGACTGATTGCTTAACAAATATCAAAATACTGTTCTAAGTATTTTGTTTGCACTACTGTGTCTAAGGGTACTTAGATAATAACAATTCTGGTCACTAACTTTTTTGCATTAATAAAGAATAAATGTGTTTTCTGAGTATGTCTTTGAGTTTATTTTCCATAAATTAATAACTAAACTAGTAAAATCAAAGATTAGGATAGGACATTAGTTTTCAAAATAATGTTATCATAACCCATTCTATATTAAAAAGAAAACAAAGAAACAAACTCAGTGGTCTGTCTTTCTCTTTGTTACTTCTTATTGCAACAAAGTGCATTTTATATAAAATGTCATCACTGGCCAATTTCTCAAATGCTAGCTGGAATTTTTTGCAGGTATCCAAGAGCTTTTTGCAAAGAAAACAAATGGTTAACCAAGTTAATTTATATAAACAAAGAAAGGGGTATATATGGCAGACACTACTAGTGCTGGCTGCCTACCAAATTATTCATTCTCCTCTGTGTTACTAAGAGACTTATCCATCTGGAGCATCAGTGTTCCCAGGCTACAAAACAAATAAACAACAAACAAAATCCCAGCCTTCCTTGCAATTAGAGGTGTCCATGTTACACAGTGTTGGTCCCCCCAAAAAGAAAAGAAAGGAATGGAAACATGCTAGACATTTCTGGAAATGTTATTTTGGAAACTTTTATTTATTCGCTCCATTATTCACTCGGTTTTAAGTAAAGTATACACACTGTGGCTCTTTATTACAATCAGCACCTGCACAAATTTATAATTCACCCTCTCTGTAACTCTTCTCAGTGGAATTAGAATGATGAGGTCAAGGCCAGTGCATTGCACAACTTCGGTGGGCACTGTAATCTATTCAAATAGTGTATTCTGAGGGCACCAACACTGTCTCTGGAAGAGGTTACAGCCTGATTCCACAGAACCAAACTGTTGTCTTACTTTATGTATAAATGTCTGCAAAATGTCATGGTTCTTTTGGAGAATTAATCGAATTGAGGTATATATTAAGGGAGAAGATATGTTGGATTTTCATAGGAGCAGCCTTGTCATTATTCTGAAATTTCTCATCAAACATTAGCACTTGAATATTTTTCTTGTGATGACAATCCCTTACTTCAGGTGGTTTGGCTGGTTCTCCGTCTCCAAGAGTGCTTTGTCCTTTATAAATGGCAACAATGACAACGGTTTGAAAAAGCCAAGTTGGAGGGAACAATTAAGAAGATAAATCTGATGATTCTGCAACTATTCTGGGCCATCAGTGGAGATGAAATGCGAACAATTTATCTCACAAAACAAGCTTAGCACCAATGCACACTGTGTCAATAGTCTTCCTCATTATAATTGATGGTAACTCTGTCCTAGTTGCTCAGGTCAGAAACAGAGTAATTCTTGACTTTTCTCTTTCTTTCACACTTCACATCCAGTCCAACCACAAATGATGTCATCACCAACTACCATTTAAATTTCCATGTAAGTTCTTCAGTTCTGGTTTTGATTTACTGATTTCAGATACAGCTGGAACCAGGGTTTGCAGGACCCCCGAGGTTAGATAGTTCATATTTCTCCTTCCTGCATTTACTCTGTCTCATGTCCTCAAAGCCAAAGAGTTTTAAATGGCAACTGGTTTGCATACTGACTTTCACTTTTTTTTCTTTCTTTGATTTCTGTTCTCACTAGCTCCAATGAAATGTAAAATACCTTGGAATCTTTAATGCTCAATTCTAAATTGACAGGTGTTCTAAACTTGGAATCTAGTCTGTGTGGCACTTGAAATCTCAGCAGACGTCTCCTTTTATGACCTTTGTAGTGAAGATTACTATGATGACCAGATATAGAAAATGCTGTCATTATTGAGCTGATTTCTTCAGAAAGTATCTCTCTCTGAGCAAGACTGGACTGAGACATTACCTTACTTCCATGGTAAGGTGGGTGACAATGAGGCAGTAAACATTTTTATGGCGAAAAAAGTGTGTGTGTTATTTTATAGCATCCTAGGACACCCAAAGGGCTAAATCCTAAAAAGGAGGTCCAAGTACTGATAACATCAGTCTAGGGGTTCAAAGAGGTACACCTTGCCTGAGGCATCCAGTTCAGCACTTGTCTGGCTGGAAAATTTACAGAAACAATTAAAATTCCCTGTACAATAATTGTCCCAAAACTTAGGAGAGTAAAGATGAAATGAAATTTAGGGAACCTTTTATTCAAATACCTCCTTTAGTAGAACTACAGGCATGATGTTCCTTGACCAGATTTACACAGCAATTTACAGGATGATTTGGACTGAAAACTTGAAAAAAGAAAAATCGTTCAGAGCAATCTGAGCTGTGTGAAGTATGTAAAATATATCAGGCCCAGAGAGATGGGAGTGTGGGACTTCAGTCATGTCACCTCCTCCCCCATGCCTGAGGGCAATTGTTTAAAGTAATTTTGTTCCTGACTAGCTGTCTCACCCATTATCTTCATATTTCTGGAATTTCAGTTTGTTTTTTCTTTTTCTTTTCTTTTCTTTCTCTTTTCATTTTTCTTTTTTTTTCTTTTTTTTCTTTCTTTTTTTTTTGAGACAAAGTCTTGCTCTATTGCCCAGGCTGGAGTGCAGTGACGTGATCATAACTTACTGCAGCCTCAAGCTCCCAGGCTTAAGCAATCTTCCCACCTTAGCCTCCCGAGTAGCTGGGACTACAGGTGTGCACCATCTCACCAGGCTAATTTATTTTATTTTTTTATTTTCAGTAGAGATGAGGTCTTGCTATGTTGCCCAGGCTGCTCTCAAACTTCTGGACTCAAGTGATCCTCCTGCTTTGGCCTCCCAAAATGCTGGGATTATAGGCATGAGCAACTGTGCCTGGCCATGGAATTTGTGATACAAAGAAAAATGTATAGCTCATCAATAGATTATGCTATTTTAACGTAAATTATTGGTAAACAGTTCTGGAACCGCCTCTTCTTTTTCATTAGAAATCCTTTCGATGTATCAGAAAGCTGAACTTTGAAAAAAAAAAGAAAACCCATTGATAACTGCTGTTAATTGGAGTATATATTTAGGACAACTTGACTCTATCCTCCCAGATTGCTGTCCAAAGCAGGGTCCAAACGAACTCTACTTATATTAATTTTTCCTCAGTTTCTTCTTTTTAGTTTATTGAGATAATACAGATGAAGTACTTAGTTCTTTGCCTGTTATTGCTAAGACAGGGATCTCAGGAGGGAGCTGTCATGAGTTCAGAAAGTTTCCCTCTAGAGCCTCGAGAACATGAAAATAGATCTTCAAAGCAGGCAGGCTGGGATCACAATGTGGACAAGAAATTTCAGGGTTTGAAAAACTGTAATTAATCCCTAGAACCTAATGGGAACCCGAAGTGACTTAAGTAACCTACTCTTAACCCAAAAGGAAATAATAATAATAATCAATTGGCCAATGATTGCTATTTTCCAATAAAGTTTTTAAAAATGAACAAAGAGATCCACATTCATTTTCATTTTTATTTTTAGAACTAAAGAATTTGTAGCTTAATTGAAAGAAAAACATAATTTCATTGTTTAATGGCCTTGAAAAAAATTGCAATTTAACATTATGCTGTGATTGGGCTTTTTATACTGCATTTTCATAATCATATTTCTTTAGACTATCACATATAATAATTCTCTATTTTACACTGAAGAATTATTTACCTAAAGTAGTGTTAAATTAGACAAATGTTCTGTTTAAAAAGGTTTTTAGCATATGTTTCAGTTTTAGAAAATCACCTACAAATGAATATGTGAACATTTTGCAGGGAATTACACTGCAATAATCATCGCTATTTAAACACTACTTAAAACCGGAAAAAGACTAAAGTCATCATCATGTCTAGCCTCACTAACTTCAGTAAATTAAAGATTAGTGGCACCAATTTATAGCAACTACTGGAGTAATTGCTTACTACTTTTTACATAGTATTTAAGCCTGTTATATACTGTTAGTACATTTTCTATGAAGATCGAAGGGAGAAACTTCCCTTTGGTCTCAGCATCAGAGATAGTTGTATTTCTCCTAAGCAACTGGTTTGTTTGGAGAATAATAGTATCATTTTCTCTTCTTTGTTATTTGGAACTTTCATAAGAAGTTCCATATACAGCTTTCATTTATATAGCCAATCATTTCATTTATATGCCCAATCATCTATTGAGTTTTATTATATATTAGACGTCCTCTTAGGCACCGTAGACACTCAAATAAAGCAAGATTCCTGCCCTTAAGCACTCAAAATCTAATGGGGAGGACAAACCAGTAACTAACAGAAAATCCCTTTGCTATGTAAGTGTGAGAATGCCAGAGAAGGTTGCTATGGGAACCGTTGGAAGAGGAATCTGAGTCATAGGCATCAGGGAAGGCTTTTCGTAGGAGTAGATGTCTATACCAAACCCTGAAGAATGAATAGAAATAAGCTGTTAGAGAAGTTGGCGGGAAGTAGGGAGATAAAGAGAATAAGAATATTTACCAGGAAAACAAAATAGAGAGCACCAAACCCCAGAGGAAAGAGACAGCATGGAGTGTGGCTGGAGCAGAAAATGTGTGTGGGAGGTATTAATATGGCGGTGGGATAGTTAGGTTCCTAATGGAACTCATGCATCAGAAAAAGAGACTGGACTATCCTAAGGCAAGGGAGAGCCATTGCAACTTTTAATTTTTATTTATTTATTTATTTATTGAATTTTAGGAAGATCATTCTGGTGTGAAAATTGGTTTGGTTGGGGATCAAGCCTGGAGCACTGGAAACAAATTAGGATACTAAATCAGTTCTCAGAATCGAAGTTGAATGTCCTAACAATAGGAAGAGATTGATTGGAGACAGATTAAGGAGATGGAACCCATAAAAGACATAGTAAGTAACTGGATTAAGGTTGATAGTGTAAATGTAATATTCTATTATCCTGTGAGATTTGTAAGGAAGCCTGGTCTTCTGTTTGCATTTCTGTGTGTACAACTTGCCTTTTATTACAAAAGATTTGAACTGAAGCTAGCCTCATTACTTCGAGTATCTGGGTATCTGTATAAAGTCATTTTGGTATTTTCAGAAGACCCTCTGACCCAAATAAAATATTGTCCACTTATATCTGAAATTCTACAATTAGAGCTCCATTCTTTTTTTTTTTAGAGCTCCATTCTTTTTATTTAAGCTACACACTCTGCTTATTCAACAAAGCTTATATGTCACTTATAATTCAAAGTGAATGAGTTTATTGTCTCTTTTCCTGAGAAAATTAGAAAGAGCATTATAAGAAGACTTGCAGTAAAAGAGCAGTGGGAGTAGGGGTTGGGAAGGAAGTATACGATCCACAAGGAGAGGCTAAGGACACAGAAAGAAGCAGGTGGAAGGTGGGCTTTCTTAACCAGTCTCCCCTCTCCCACTCTTGCCTTGCTTCATCCTGCCAAAAACCAGAAACTGCAGGCATCATGTTAAAACATAAATTAGATAATATAACTTCTCTGCTCAAAAGACTTAAATGGCTTTGCTGTTCATTCTGACTAAAGCCAAAGTAGCCTCCAAGATCCTACAGATCTATTACACCCTACCCCATGATGTTACTTCTTTGAATCTTCTGTCATCTTTCTTTCATCCACATGCTGGCTTTCTTGTTAGTTCATAAACCCATTGAGCATTCCTGTGTCCGAACATTTGTTTCATCTCTCCTCTGTTTAAATGATCTATCCCTAGAAAGACAATTGCTTGTTTCTTCATTTGCTTAGTCTTTACCCATATTTAATATTCTTTATTGAGGTCTCCCCTCATCATTTTATTTAAAATATGCCCCTTTCTCCACACTCCCTACTTCATTCTTTCTGTAATTTACCACCATCTAACATACTATCCATGCTACTCAAGTATGTTTTTTTTTTTTAATTGTCTGACTCTCGCTGGAATGAAATCACTTTGTTGCATCCCTAGATGTATACCACTACCAGACACACAATAAAGGTTAGTAAATATTTATCAAATTTCACCTTACCAAAGTCTAGCTCTGCGGGTCAGGAAGTATTTGCGGATGGAGAAATAAATAGAGTATCACCAAGTAAGCCAGTAATAGAGTTGGAACAAGGGTGCAGTTCATTCTCGCTATGTGACTTTTACTGTAATACTACATGAGTTATATAGTCATTGTCATTCTTTCCCCATCTTCCTATTTTATATAAAATATATAAAATTCCGGTTGGAATGGGTCATCTGGAGAATTCAAGTCAGGATTCTCTTTAGCTCAACATACAGGCAGATTTCCAGAAAAATTCCTCCATATGCTATTTCTTTTTTCTCTAATGTCCTTTTCTCAAACTTCCTGTGCTGGCCACACCAAGCATGCTCTGTTGACTTAGCTTTGACATTCTCCAGGTGCTGAGAAGAGTCTTGCCAACGGACTCACCTGGGGTGAAACCTTTTCGTGCTCTTCTGCCCCTAATACCAGAAGTGATCGGTCTCACTCACCCAGACTTTGAGTTAGGATTCAAAAATTATTTCCCCCATTTCTGTGAAAAATGCCACTGGATTTTTGATATGGATTTCACTGAATCTGTTCTATAGATTTCTTTGGGTGTTAAGGGTATTTTAACAATATTATTTCTCCAATCCATGAACAAAAGATATCTTTCCATTAACTGGTGTCTTCTTCAATTATTTTCATTAATGTTTTCTAGTTTTTCGTGAACATATCTTTTGTGTGTTTGGTTAAATTTATTCCTAAGTATGTTTTTCTTTTTGATATTGTTGTAAGTGAGGTTTGTTTTAATTTCCTTTTTTGAGTAGTTTGATGGTAGTGTAAAAAATGCTATTGATTTCTGCATGTTGATTTTGTTTCTTGCAACTTTACTCAATTTATTTATTAGTTCTAATAGTTTTTAATGGTGTCTTTAGAGTTTTCTATATATAAGGTCTTATCATCTATAAACAGATAATTTTACTTTTTTCTTTCTTTTTTGGATGACTTTTATTTATTTTTCTTGTCTAATTGTTCTGGCTAGGACTTCCAGTACAATGTCAAATAGAAGTCGTAGGAGAGGGCATCCTTGCCTTGTTACTAATTAAAAGAAAAGCTTTCAGTATTTACCCATTGATTATGTTAGCTGCAGTTTTCCATAAATGGCCCTTATTGTGTTGGGGTATGTTCTTTATACACCCTTTTTGTTGAGAGTTTTTATCAGGAGTAAATATTGAGCTTTGTTAATACTTTTTCTATGTCTTTTGAGATGGTCATGTGGTTATTTTTCATTTTGTTAATGTGGTGTATCATATTGATTAATTTCTGTGTGTTAAAACAAACTTGAATCCCAGGGATAAATCACAATTGCTCATGGTGTATAATTTTTTTCATGTGCTGTTGAATTTAATTTGCTAGTAGTATTTTGTTGAGAAATTGTGCAACTATGTTCATTAGATATATGGTTCTCTTGTGGTGTCTTTGGCTTTGTTACCAGAGTGATGTTGGCCTCATAAAATGAGTTGGGAAGTGTTTTCTCTTTTACTGTTTTATGGAAGAGTTTAAGAAGAATTGTTATTAATTCTTATAAATGTTTTACACGATTCAGCTGTTAAAACTATCAAGTTCTGGGTTTTTCTTTGTTGAGAGGTTTTGTTTGCAGCTTAAAGCTTAATAACAAATAAGTTATTAGTCTGTTCAGGGCTCCTATTTCTTCTTGATGCAGTCTTGATAAATTGTATGTTTCTAGGAATTTATCCATTTCTTCATGATTATATAATTTATGGCATATAATTATTTATAATAGTCTCTTATGATCTTTTTTATATCTGAGGCATCTGTTGAAATATCTTCTTTTTCATTTTTGATTTTACTAATAAGTCTTTTTTTCTTAGTTATTCTAGCTAAGGATTCAAGTAACTTGCAAGTAGTTACTATCATTCTTATTTTGTAAATAAGGAAACTGAGTCTCAGTAAAGTTCAATATCTGGCCATGCTATGTCACTTTCAGTCAGCAAAATTGAATCCACAGTGAGTAGCTCAGTAGAAAATATTTAATATGGAGAACTATTCTCAAAGGGGTTGGCAGAGCTGAAAAAGCAAATAAGAGGTAGTGAAGCAACTCAGAACTCAGGAATAGCAAAAAGCCATCATCAGCCCTGGGACTGAAGGGCCAAGGAGTAGGTGGTATTACCAGACTCCAAGTGCTAGAGTGGCCTGATGTAAGCTACAATCACTACAGTGCAAGAACTATAAACTACAAAGAAGATGGACCCTGCTGCCCAAGGACTCCCTGTAGCAGAAAGAGTGGGAGAGAAAGAAACCAGCTTTCTTCTTGTTTCACCTTTCATTTCTCTTCCAGTGCCCTCCATTGGCTGATCCTAGCTAGAATACAATTGGCAAAAGAGCTTGTGAAATGCAGTTTGATGAAGTCAGTGGCCTGCAATACAGAATAGAGCAGAGAAAGTACAAGGAAAAGATCGAAGAGCAAGTAGGCTAGTGACCAGAATATCAAACAGGGACTCACAGCCAATAAGTGGCAAACCTGTGATTGAAACTCAAGTCTTTATACTCAGAAGACACAAGTACCCCTTGACATTTTAAAAATGCTCTAGTGTCCTTCAAGTGAAAGTAACTCTTTTTTTTGTATGTAGTATATCTTAATTTTTTCCTTGTTTCTGCTTTTTAAAAAACTAGCTCATAGGATGAAGAGACTGTGTTAAAAAAGGGGACAGAAAAATGATGGGATACCTTGCTTGCACCTTTCCAGGTACTTCCAGGTAAACATTAAACAATGGTATGGATATCAGAAAATGACACTACTGTAGAAACAAGCAGCCAAGCATAATATTGGTGAAGACAGGCTTTATTGTTGGACAAACTGGCTTTGGAATAATATGACAGATCACACTTGCTTGTCACGTAATCTTGGGATAAAATTATGTAAATTATTTGATCTTCAGTTTCCTCATCCATAAAATGGGAATAATAACATGAACTGTTCATAGTTGCATTCATAGTGGAATTTATGAGGGATAAATTAAAGTATATATCATAAATATATAGTTTTAATTTATTCATGTATATATACATATACATACACACATACATATACATATATATATAGTCACCTCATTATAATAGTGACTATTATATATTAGTCACCTCATTAAGTTCCTGATGTTTACTAGTGGTCAATCAGTGGCAGATACTGTTGGTGTCATGTCACGCAGTGTGAAAAGACAGCTAGAATTTGAATAGAATAGCATGCAGTTCAGAACATCCCACACTTCCTTCAAGGTAAAATTCACAGGATCCAAAAGTCAGTATTTTTGTACTAGATCATCTCCCTCAAGTGTCATGCTACAAATTCTTGAATTTTGACAAATTTGAAAAAAAAACTTACTTTAGACACTGAAGTTTCAGATATTCACTTTGATTCACTCTAGTGATAGTACTTTGGAATAATTTCATCATTCGTAATGAATCCTCAGTAGAAAATGAATTTAAAGGGATTATATTCTAATGGAATAACATGGCAGTTTATATAACCATATTGAAGAGGTTATCAAGAACTTGGATCAATTTAGATTTATTTTGCTATTTTTTATTTGGAAATGGAATGCAATATTATCTAAAAATTCTCACCTTGGGAATGTAAATTGGTTCAACGATTGTGGAAGACAGTGTGGTGATTCCCCAAAGGCTTAGAACCAGAAATACCATTTGACCCAGCAATCCCATTACTGGGTATATACCCAAAGGAATATAAATTATTCTATTATAAAGATACATGCACGCATATGTTCATTAAAGCACTATTCACAATAGCAAAGACATGTTATCAACCCAAATGCCCATAAATGATAGACTGGATAAAGAAAATGTGGGGCATATACACCAGGAAATACTATGCAGCCATAAAAAGTAATAAGATAATGTGCTTTGCAGGGTCATGGATGGAGCTGGAAGCCATTATCCTCAGCAAACTAACACAAAAACAGAAAACCAAACACTGCATGCACTCACTTATAAGTAGGAGCTGAACAATCAGAACACATGGACACAGGGAAGAGAACAACACACACTGTCAGGGAGTCAGTAGGGAGGGAGAGCATCAGGATAAATGGCTAATGCATGTGGTGTTTAATACCTAGGTGATAGGTTGATAGGTGCAGCAAACCACCATAGCACACGTTTACCTACGTAAGTAACAAACCTGCACATCCTGTACATGTATCCAAGAACTTAAAATATAATTTAATTTAATTTAATTTAATAGAATTTAATTTAATAGAATTTAATAGAATTAAATTTAATTTTAAAAAATACATATATGTATGTATATATATGCATGTGTATATATATACATATACACATATATGCATTTATGTGTATATATCATATGTGTGTGTATATGTATAGGAATATGTAGTTGAAAAAATAAGGTTTTATTCAAACTTGTCAAAATTCAAGAATTTGTAGCATGACATTTGAGGGAGTTGATCTAGCACAAAAATACTGACTTTCGGATCCTGTGAATTTTACCTTGAAGGAAGTCTGGGATGTTCTGAACTGCATGCTATTCTATTCAAATTCTAGCTGTCTTTTCACACTGCATGACATGACACCAACAATGTGTGTGTGTGGTGTATATATGTGGGTGTGTATATATATATGTATTTATATATTATATATATAATATATATTATGTTTGTATTATATATGTGTATATATTATATCTTATATAATATGTATTATATAATATGTATATCTTATATAATATAGACTATGTATATATATTATATATAATATATATTATATAATATGCATAGTATATATTATATAATATATATATTATATAATATATACATATTATATATTATATAATATATATATTATATAATATATACATATTATATATTATATAATATATACATATTATATATTATATAATATATACATAGTATATATTATATAATATATATACTTATTATATATTATATAATATATATACATATTATATATTGTATAATATATATATTATATAACATTTATATATTATATAAATGTTAGCCATGGCCTAACATTTTCCAGACTGGATCAATAAAACAAGCCTCAACAAGTTCTTAAAATCTTAAATAAAATATTCTCACCTAAATATGTTTCCACTGCTTTCTCATGGCAAGGAATTTCCTAAGATAGATAGTAGATATGTGACCCTTTGTAAGAATGAATTGACAGATACAGTTTCTCTTAGCTTAATGCTGACATAAATTTAATTTGAATGTGGATAAGAAGTAGCTGTTGGAATTCACAGGAACCACTGAATTCAAGTCTGATTCCAAGAGTACAGAAGCATCATTATTAATTTCCTATTGTTTGAGACATGTACAGTCTCTTCATCACCATAAATTCTTTTGCCTTTAGGCATGCTGTTGGACATAAGAAATAATTTCCTTTTTGTCATTCTGCCTTGCATCTGTTAACAAGTTGAGCTGAATCCACACACCATTTTTGGCATATTCATATGCTGACCAAACTATAACTTCCCCTTTGTTCACCCCTGAGCCTATCTCTCACTAGCTATCTCTCTACTACCAAATACTTATCTCTCACTCTGAGGGCAAAGGTATACCAGTTCAAAGAAGAGAGAGACACCAGAGAAGAAAAGGCAAAAGTGAAAGGGCATTTCCCAATATCCGGAGTAAAGCTAGTCCAGGCTTCACATCCATGGCTTTCAAAGGTTGCAACCTCAAATTAATAGGAACAGCTTCTGCACCTGTGTTCCTTCACCAAAGGGAGAACTTCAAAATCACCTGAAAGGTCAAAATGTTCCTACTTTTGGTTTTTCCTGTTATTAAATAAAGTAGCTGAGAGCTGGGTCTGTGGTTAACCAGGACCACTGCTGTCCCCTCAAGAAAGGATATAAACAAATAGCCAGAAAGCCAGCTGGGCACAGTGGCTCACACCTGTAATCCCAGCACTTTGGGGGGCCAAGGCAGAAGGATTACATAAGCCCAGGAGTTTGAGACCAGCCTGGGAAACATGGAAAGACCCTGTCTCTAAAAAAATTTTTTAAAATCTGAGGATGGTGGCATGCCTATTGTCCCAGCTACTAGGCAGACGGAGGTGGGAGGATCACTTGAGCCCAGGAGTTGAAGGCTGCAGTGAGTTATGATCATGCCAATGCCCTCCAACTTTGGCAACAGAATGAGTCCCTGTCTCTAAGAAAAAATAAATAAATAAAAGAGTCAGAAAATAGTTAACACCTTCATAAAGCAGCTTCTCCCCTTCTCCCAGTTTTTGCTGTAACTCACAGTTATTGCTATAACTGCAGTATTCATTTTATTTCCCTCCAAGTTCAGTGTACTAATATAACCCTATTAACCAGACAGAAGTAGGATACTGCACTAGACTCCTATATATCTTTCATTCATTCAGAAAATATTTATTGAGCAACTGTAGTATGCTAAGTAGAGTCTTAGTTTCAGTTACCAAAACAGACAGAAATCACTCCTCCTGTTGAATTTACATTCTGGTGGGAGAAAGAGACGATAAATAAGATAAATAATATATAATATGTTAGATGATAACTGTGGTGGAGGAATCAAACAAGAAGGTATATAAAGAATGTTAAAGGTAGGGAGTATATCCAACATCTTATTAAATGCCAGTGTCACCCTAGGGTTTATGAAAGCTCTTGAGATTTAACTGAGAGTCATTCTCATGATATAAACAATTAATATATCAAGCCTTACAAAAATGACTCCACTCATTTGAATAGTAGAAGTTTGACAGTTAATTCATAAGAATTTTCAGGACCATGTACTGGCTTATTTAATGATATAATTCTATCTTTAATGATAGATGACAGGGTCTTGGGTTATGACTAAAAAGTGTTCATTCTTTTTTTAAAGAATTTTTTTATTTTTGACAGAATTAGAATTTTTTTATTATACTTTAAGTTCTAGGGTACATGTGCACAACGTACAGGTTTGTTACATATGTATACATGTGCCATGTGGGTGTGCTGTACCCATTAACTCATCATTTACCTTAGATATATCTCCAATGCTATCCCTGCCCCCTCCCCCCACCCCATGACAGGCCCTGGTGTGTAATGTTCCCCACCCTGTGTGCAAGTGTTTTCATTGTTCATTTCCCACCTATGAATGAGAACATGCCGTGTTTGGTTTTCTGTCCTTGCGATAGTTTGTTCAGAATGATGGTTTCCAGCTTCATCCATGTCCCTACAAAGGACATGAACTCATCATTTTTATGGCTGCATAGTATTCCATGATGTATATATGCCACACTTTCTTAATCCAGTCTATCACTGATGGACATTTGGGTTGGTTCCAAGTCTTTGCTATTGTGTATAGTGCCACAATAAACATACTTGTGCATGTGTCTTTATGGCAGCATGATTTATAATCCTTTGGGTATATACCCAGTAACGGGATGGCTGGGTCAAATGGTATTTCCAGTTCTAGATACTTGAGGAATTGCCACACTGTCTTCCACAATGGTTGAACTAGTTTACAGTCCCACCAACAGTGTAAAAGTGTTCCTATTTCTCCACATCCTCTCCAGCACCTGTTGTTTCCTGACTTTTTAATGATTGCCATTCTAACTGGTGTGAGATGGTATCTCATTGTGGTTTTGATTTGCATTTCTCTGATGGCCAGTGATGATGAGCATTTTTCATGTGTTTTTTGGCTGCATAAATGTCTTCTTTTGAGAAGTGTCTGTTCATATCCTTCACCCACTTGTTGATGAGGTTGTTTGATTTTTTTTTTTTTTTTTGAAATTTAAGTTCTTTGTAGATTCTGGATACTAGCCCTTTGTCAGAAGGGTAGATTGCAAAAATTTTCTCCCATTCTGTAGGTTGCCTGTTCACTCTGATGGTAGTTTCTTTTGCTGTGCAGAAGCTCTTTAGTTTAATTGGATCCCATTTGTCAATTTTGGCTTCTGTTGCCATTGCTTTTGGTGTTTAAGACATGAAGTTCTTGCCCATGCCTATGTCCTGAATGGTATTGCCTAGGTTTTCTTCTAGGGTTTTTATGGTTTTAGGTCTAACATTTAAGTCTTTAATCCATCTTGAATTAATTTTTATATAAGGTGTAAGGAAGGGATCCAGTTTCAGCTTTCTACATATGGCTAGCCAGTTTTCCCAGCACCATTTATTAAATAGGTAATCCTTTCCCTATTTCTTGTTTTTGTCAGGTTTGTCAAAGATCAGATGGTTGTAGATGTGTGGTGTTATTTCTGAGGGCTCTGTTCTGTTCCATTGGTCTATATCTCTGTTTTGGTACCAGTACCATGCTGTTTTGGTTACTATAGCCTTGTAGTATAGATTGAAGTTGGGTAGTGTGATGCCTCCAGCTTTCTTCTTTTGGCTTAGGATTGTCTTGGCAATGCGGGATCTTTTTTGGTTCCACAGGAACTTTAAAGTAGTTTTTTCCAATTCTGTGAAGAAAGTCATTAGTAGCTTGATGGGGATGGCATTGAATCTGTAAATTACCTTGGGCAGTATGGCCATTTTCAGGATATTGAGTCTTCCTATCCATGAGCATGGAATATTCTTCCATTTGTTTGTATCCTCTTTTATTTCATTAAGCAGTGGTTTGTAATTCGCCTTGAAGAGGTCCTTCACATCCCTTGTAAGTTGGATTCTTAGGTATTTTTTTTTCTTTGAAGCAATTGTGAATGGGAGTTCACTCATGATTTGGCTCTCTGTCTGTTATTGGTGTATAGGAATGTTTGTAATTTTTGCACATTGATTTTGTATCCTGAGACTTTGCTGAAGTTGCTTATCAGCTTAAGGAGATTTTGGGCTGAGACGATGGGGTTTTCTAAATATACAATCATGTCATCTGCAAAGAGGGACAATTTGACTTCCTCTTTTCCTAATCAAATACCCTTTATTTCTTTCTCCAGCCTGATTGCCCTGGCCAGAACTTCCAACACTATGTTGAATAGGAGTGGTAAGAGAGGGTATCCCTGTCTTGTGCCAGTTTTCAAAGGGAATGCTTCCAATTTTTGCCCATTCAGTATGATATTGGCTGTGGGTTTGTCATAAATAGCTCTTATTATTTTGAGATACGTCCCATCAATACCTAATTTATTGAGAGTTTTTAGCACGAAGGGCTGTTGAATTTTGTCGAAGGCCTTTTCTGCATCTATTGAGATAATCATGTGGTTTTTGTCATTGGTTCTGTTTACGTGATGGATTACGTTTATTGATTTGCATATGTTGAACCAGCCTTGCATCCCAGGGATGAAGTCCACTTGATTATGGTGGATAAGCTTTTTGATGTGCTGCTGGATTTGGTTTGCCAGTATTTTATTGAGGATTTTTGCATTGATGTTCATCAGGGATATTGGTCTAAAATTCTCCATTTTTGTTGTGTCTCTACCAGGCTTTGGTATCAGGATGATGCTGGCCTCATAAAATGAGTTAGGGAGGATTGCCTCCTTTTCTATTGATTGGAATAGTTTCAGAAGGAGTGGCACCAGCTCCTCTTTGTACCGCTGGTAGAATTCGGCTGTGAATCAGTCTGGTCCTGGACTGTTTTTGTTGGTAGGCAAAAGTGTTCATTCTTAATCAGTAGGCTTGCCAGTTCTGGTCAGTCTCAGTCCTCCATTCCAATATGACTCCTGAGGTCTTGTGTGGTGCTCCTCACAGTGACCTTATTCTGGCTGGATCTGCCCAGATATATGACTTACTTGTGGGCCTGACAGAATCCAGCTTCTTATGAGCTGTTCTGTTCAAATGGTGCTTAATGGCTCATGATGGCAAGCTCTGTCTTTATCAGGGTGCAGTAGCATGTTATGAGTTGTCTATCAAATGGTTTGTAATCCATTGCAGCAGATGACATGACTTTTTTATTTAGAACACTCAAGGTCTGTATTGTAGTTTTTTAAACCACAGCTTGCTATAAACTCCACATAGCAATTTTCTCATCATAGATACCTATAATGCTATATGAACTATCCAGACATACCGCCCAATGTCAGGGCTGCCTATACTGTAGCCTGTATCAAGTGCTGAGGGCTTTATTGCTCTGGGCTCATTAATAGACCCATATTCTCAGGGGTGGAATATGTGCTTCTAGAACCCAGAAATGTCTACCCAGTGTTGTGATTCCCTCTTAGTTGTGAAAATTTCAAAATAAAATAATTTGTTCTTTAATGTGAGGGGATTTTGCGGCATACCCTCGAATCCTGAACCACTAAAAATGTCATTAATTTGGCAGGACGCTTCCTAAGATTTCTCTTCCACTCTCTGAAGTACCTCTAAGGTACTTTCCACTTCTTTCTTATTTGATCCCATAAACATGATGCCTCTGATTCACTGAACTACATTGATATTCTGTGGAATGTTCAGACAATCCAGATCCCTTTGGATTATGTTATGAAAAGCCCAGTAAGTTAGCATAGCCCTGGGGCAAAATAATAAATGTAAAATGTTCTCCATCCCAGGTGAATGAAAATTGCTTCTGTTCCTTCCTCCTGATAGAAATGGAAAAGAATGTATTCGCAAGATCAGTGGACACATTTAATGTCCTGAGGCAGCATTAACCTGCTCTAGCAAAGATATGTCATCTGGCACAACAGCTGCAATCGGAACAAGTACTTGTTCAAGTTTATGAGAGTCCACTGTCACCCTCCAAGACCTGTCTGCTTTTTCAGGGCAATCGTGGTGTGTTAAATGGCGGATTAACAGGATCATCCCTGGCTGGGTGCGGTGGCTCACGCCTGTAATCCCAGCACTTTGGGAGGCTGAGGAGTGTGGATCACGAGGTCAGGAGTTTGAGACCAGCCTGGCCAACATAGTGAAACCCGTCTCTACTAAAAATACAAAAAATTACCTGGGTATGGTGGTGAGCGTCTGTAATCCCAGTATGGGCAGCTGAGGCAGGAGAATCGCTTGAACCCAGGAGGCAGAGGCTGCAGTGAGCCGAGATCACTCCACTGCACTCAGGAACTCTTCCTTAGGATGAGGTGGTTGTTGTTTTGTTTTAATTATCTTTCTTGGAGTGACGGAGTTCCTGAGGCTTCCAATTTGCTTTCCCTCCTAGAATAACTATTACCCCATAGGCCAAGGATTAATGTGGCCTTTTAAGATGATCTAAAAACTTATTGTCTACAATATAAGCTCTCTTTTTATGGTTTTTTCAAATATGCCTTCCAAGAAATAATTTTCAACAATGAAAATTCTACTGGTTAACAAATATTTTAAAATGTGAAAATGTACTCTTACTAATAATCACTTCACCAGTGATGACAAGAGTAGGGTAAAAATAGGCACTTTTGTGTTGCTGTTTCTGGAGTTGCTATGTTGACACAGGACAATTTGCAACATATGTCAAGAATTTCAAAAATGTTCCCACCTTTTGAACTGAACTTCCCAATTCTAATAATGTATCCTAAGGTAAAAAATAATAAATATAATTATACTTAAGAACATATGGATTTCAGTATTTGTTGAAATATTACTTCCATATTTTCATTACTTAAACAAGTACAGACTAAGAAATACGTGATTCTAATAAAACAAAAAATAGAAAATATAGATTGGGGGAGGTATGTAAAGTTACATCAGCCAAAATCTCATTCGCCAGAAATAATCATTGTTAACATTTTCTGGCTGATTCTTCCAGTTGTTTTCCAAGTGATCAGAAACACAAATACATGCAAAAAATAGATTACCATAAAATAATGTTTTCTTTAATAATGTTTTTTCCCATTTACAAATAATAATTCTCCTCAATTCTGTAATACCATAATATATAAATGTACATCATTTTACTTAGGAACCACATGGCTTTCTATTATGAGACCATGCCAATATGTTTTTTAACAATCTAGCATTGCTAGACATTTAGGTTGCTTTCCACTGTTCATGGTTTATGTACAACACGGAGATGAATATCTGTCTGTACATACCTATGGATACTTCTTTAATTGCATGCTTAGAATAAATACAAGGAATTCAATTTCTTTTTTCTTTCTTTTTTTTATTTTTATCTCAATTTTTTTGAGACAGGGTCTTGCTCTGTCACCAGGCTGGAGTGCAGTGGCACGATCATGGCTCACTGCAGCCTCGACCTCCTAGGGTCAAGCAATCCTCCCGCTTCAGCCTCCTGAGTAGCTAGGACTACATAAGTGCACCACCAGACCCAACTAATTTTGAAATTTTTCTTTTGTGGAGACAGGGTTCGCTATGCTGACCAGACTGGTTTCCAACTCCTGGCCTCAAGCAACCCTTTCATCTTAGGCTCCCAGAGTGCTAGGATTATAGGTGTGAGTCACTGTGCCTGGCCCAATTTCTTTAAAGTACCCAATATTTAGGGTCTTTGATATATATATTGTTAAAGTATCTTGTAGGGAAGTTATATCAACTCCATGAGTGCTTGGAAATACCTATTTCCCCACAGTTCTGACAGCACAAGATGTTACTAGTGTTCAGATAAAACAACATATTTTAAGTATATGTCTTTTGTTACTATAACATGTGAACATTTTAAATGTTTGTCATATTTTCTGTAGTGTATCATCTATGCATCAAGCTTAGACCATTTTTCTCTTTTTTCATATTTTTAATTATTGATTTCTAAGAGCTTTTTAGATAGTTTGGTTTGTCATATTTCCTTCAACATTATGTTTGTATGTATCCATAATTAAAAGCAGCTTTTAAATTCTGTGCATTTAAATATACTAAATATTTTCTTTGTGACTTCTGCTTTGTTTCTCAGAAATTCCCTTCTATACCAAGATTATATAATAATTCACCCTTATATTCTGCTAGCCCTTTTAGATACCATTTTAAATATTAAATGATCAATCCATCTGGAATTTATTTAGAAAAAAGTTAAGAAGGGTAATCTAATTTGTGCTTATTTTGGGGTGATGGTGTTCAGAACATTATTTTCATTTGCCCACTACTTTGAAATACTATATCAGATTCTAAATTTGAAATAACTGGAAGTAACTTGAATATCCCATAGTAAAAGATAATTAAATCCAATTATTCAATAAAATATTGGGCTGTAATTAAATACAATGTTTACAATGAATTTTCTTTACCTTTTTCTTATGCTGGAGGAAAGCAAGCAATTAAATTCTAGAAACAATAGGCTTAAAACTGTATTTTTTCATATATTCAAAAATTTACTTCTAGGGAGAAAAAGGACTCCCCAAAATATACAGAAACAATAATTACTTCTGTGTGTTAAGAACATGGCAGAATGTTCCCTGCTTCTTTTGGCCTTTCTGTGTATTATAATTTTTTAGATGAGTATGTTCCTCTTGTAATGGGAAAAAAAAAATCTTACATTTTATTTAAAAATATGATAAGCATACCTAGTTGTATTCTCCATCTTAAGGGCAAAATATCAAGAAAACGTGAATTAAAGGGCCTGCAGGTTTCAGCAAAAGAAGGAATACAGGCATTTTGGTGATCTCTTTTACCACTATGAGAGCTTCCATGCTAACTGGCTATTTGGGAGGATGAATGAGTCAGCATTCTCCAATGCAGGTCGGCACCTCTGAATCTTCTCCCCCAAACCCCACAACCATTTATCCTAAAGGCTCCCATTTCCGTTTATTATGGCAAGCTCCAATGCTTGCCCAAGGTCTGAGGGGGTCAATTTGCTGTGAAAAATCGATTAGGCATCATCGTTCCTACAGAGTACTTAAATTCCAAGGGAGCCTTAAACGAGGCTTATACAGAATTGTTCACAAGGTGGCTTTTAAGGGGTATGTGCTTTGAGAAATTGTCAGTACTGGAACTTTATTGATTGATCTGAGCAACAATTCAGTGAAATTGCATAAGGTACTTGTACAACTGTTAATGTAGTGAAGAAAAAGAAACACGTAACTAGGCCAGAGAGAAAATACCTCTTGAAGGGGATATAGCATTCTGTTCTACCCAGAAAATGTGAGGAAAAACCCGATGCTGTTGTGTAAATTACTTGTATAAGATGTTTTTCCTTTTCTTATTTCTCCTTAACACTCTTTCAGAGCTTACACTTTGGAGAAGCAGTGAAGTGGCTACCAAATTCTCACATTTATTCCTGGTCCTCAAATTCACCCACTTCTTCACTCCATTTGGAGAAAGAGTAACTGCCATACACTCCAACCAATGGAGATTCTCACTCTCAAGGCTCTGGCTGGGGAGACAATAGCTCAGTGATCCCAAAATAATGTTCCCTTTGCTTTTTTTATTTTTTTTTTTTGATATAGAGTCTCGCTCTGTTGCCCAGGCTGGAGTGCAGAGGCGCAATCTCGGCTCATTGCAATTTCTTTCTCCCAGTTCAAGCATTTCTCCTGTCTCAGCCTCCTGAGTAACTGGGACTACAGTTGCCTGCAACCAAGCCCGGCTAATTTTTTGTGTTTTTAGTAGAGATAGGGTGCCGAGTCGGGGAGACCCTAACCCAGCTGCTCTAGAAGAATTAAAGACACACACACAGAAATATAGAGGTGTTGAGTGGGAAATCAGGGGTCTCACAGCCTTCAGAGCTGAGAGCCTCGAACGGAGATTTACCCACGTATTTATTGACAGCAAGCCAGTGATAAGCATTGTTTCTATAGATTATAGATTAACTAAAAGTGTTCCTTACAGGAAACAAAGGGATGGGCCGAAGTAAATGGATGGGCTCTGGCTAGTTACCTGCAGCAGGAGAACGTCCTTAAGGCACACGTTGCTGACGCTATTGCTTGTGGTTCAAGAACGCCTTTAAGTGGTTTTCTGCCCTGGGTGGGCCAGGTGTTCCTTGCCCTCATTCCGGTAAACCCACAACCTTCCAGTGTGGGTGTCACAGCCACCACGAACATGTCACAGTGCTGCAGAAATTTTGTTTATGACCCATTTTGGGGCCAGTTTATGACCGGATTTTGGGGGTCTATTCCCAATAATAGGGTTTCACCTTGTTGGTCAGGCTGGTCTCAAACTCCTGACCTTGGGTGATCCACCCGCCTCAGCCTCCAAAAGTGCTAGAATTACAGGCGTGAGCCACCACACCCAGCCCCCTTGCTTTTATTCTACATGACTTATCCCATCCTAACCAGGTAGCAGGATAAGAGAATGACATTTTCAAAAAGACATATCCACAGTGATATAGAGCCCAAATTAAATTAGAGTAATAATTTTTTAAAGTACAAATCTATAAGAATTATCAATAAGTGTAAAGAAAAGCCACTGCCTATATCTGCAAGATTAGTAAAAGCAATGATTGGCTCCTAATAACAGGCCATGGAAAAGGAGAAAAAATAAGAAACATGAAATAAGTTTCTTTCTCCTGAGACTCTAACAGTCTTGAAATGAAACAAAAATCATGATGAATCTAGGTGGCCAGTGCTCATGCTGTAATGTTTGTTAAATATTTTGAATGTCACCTCTGCTTTTAATGTTGCAGAAACTGTGCAAGGTACTTTTCATACCCAAAGAAAGTATCTTATCATTTTACAAGATCTTACTATTGTCCTATTCTTGCTTAAAGACACACAGCTACTTAAGTATATAGATGGAAAAGGATTTTCAGTTAAAGATGTACACTGAATGTACATATTTACTTTCAACCCCTTCCAAAACTCCATTAAACTGACAGTAAAGAAGTTTTTAGGCATGATCACAAAGGACAGGGAGACAGGCAGAGAGGACATCAGCAGCAAACTCATAAAGTCTAAAAAACAAATAAATGAGAGGTCAATATTTGGGAGATTTGAAAATACTAAACCATAGGCTGATGGGGTGAAAGTTAAAAACCAAATCAATTTGAGGCTGCAGAATTCCCAGTAGGTTCAGGAATTGGTAACATCAGTACTCTGAAAGAGGGAATGAATAGGGCTAAAATTACAAAGATTAGTTGAATATCTGTGTAGGAATCAACTATAAAAATCAGATTATGTCCACGCACGGTAGCTCATGCCTGTAATCCCAGCACTTTGGGGGGGCTGAGGTGGGTAGATTGCTTAAGTCTGGAAGTTTCAGACCAGCCCGGGCAACATGACAAAACTCCATCTCTATAAAAAACACAAAAATTAACTAGGCATGGAGGCATATGCCTGTAGTCCCAGTTATTCGGGAGGCTAAAGTGGGAGGATCACTTGAGCCCAGGAAGCAGTTTGCAGTGAGCCAAGATTGCTCCACTGCACTTCAGCCTGGACAACAGAGTGAGACTCTGTCTCAAAAATAAAAAAAGATCAGACAGTACTCCATACAATCCATACAATCAGGTAATTTCTTCTTCCTTCCTCTGGCAAGAATCAGAAGATTTATTTTCTGAAAATGTAAAAACAGTCTTTGTGATGTGGCTCACCAAATAGAATTGAGACTTGATACATTGCATTGAATAAAGGAAGTGCATTTGGATGCTGAAATCCTGAGCATTTTTCCCCACTGTGCTTCCAAACTTCTGGCAACCAGTCCTTGACCATCTAGGCAGGAAATTAGTAGCAACCTCCCTGAGAATCTGCTGAGCCTAAGAGAAAAGTCTTAACAATATTAACATTGATGTATCATCAACTGCACGACCCAGCCAGGTCAATTTAGTGAAAGTCACAGTCAATAATGCCTATCAGCACATTTAGAGCCTTCAATTAGTATTTTCAGTCATGGATGATCAGATGTCTAATAGTTCATATAGTAAGGGAAATACTGTTACATGAAGTTCTAATCCCCACTGATGTGCAAATGTGTATTTCTCTCTCTCCTGCCCTATCTTTTCATGTGTGTGTGTGTATGAGTGAGATGTGTAGTGGGTACAGAAATAAAAAATACTTTTAACTTTACAGTCAAATGTGTTTAAAAGTCCATGCTGTAATTTCATTGATAATAACCACCAAGAAATTGATTGTAAAATCCTGGAAAAATCAGAGTCTATGCAGGTAGAAGAAAACTAAAATGAATTATGAATGAAAGACCATTACTATATTCAGGAAAACTATAATTATATTAATGAAGTACATTACACACAAAAAAGGAACACTTTTAATACCCAAAATAGTCCTTGGAAGTTAAGCAGAAGCATCAAGATTCAATAGCAATTTAGAACTTCATAAAACAGGAGGAAGGAAATATAGAAGAAATTTCCCAGAAAGCAAAGCAAAATAATTAAACTTTATTGATCACAACTTTAGATGTGTTGTCATTCAATCCTCACAACAATCCATAAGCTGAAAAGACTGAACTTTATAGCTGAAGAGACTGAAGGACAGAATGTTTAAATAACTTCCAAGTGTTCACACAGGTAATAAGTGGTAGACTCATGACCTGAAACCAATTTAATGCAATCCTCTTTTGCAGCCCAAAATTATATTACTCTTTCTGTTCTGCTCCTGATTTTTCTTTCTATTAATATACTTTTAAAAAGTGTTTTTTGACTGCTTCAAATCTTTTTCAGATGTAGATGGGCTATAAATGCATTCGGTAAATAAATACACTGAGCTAAGCACCATATAAGACAATGAAGAACAAATGAATAAGCCACTATTTCAGTTTTTACTTGCATGCTTACTTCTCTCACTGTATCTAATTCTTAAAGAAAATAACTTATTTTGATCATCTGAAGCTCACTATACAACTTTTTGGACATAGTAGATGCTCAGAAAATTATTTTAAATCAGTTGAATATTCCACCAGGATAAAATCTGAGATTTTAACCCAGAAAAGATTAGTTGTTACATCGTTTCCTTCCTCCTAAAACCAGCAAACCTCATCCTCAAACATCCTCAAAGCCCCCGATGTCTCTTTGGTGCCTCCTGACTATGCAGAGCTCAGACCTCTTATTCCCTTGCCACACACACACACACACACACACACACACACACACACACACACACAGAGAGATGGCTTTTGGAAAGCCCAACAACAGTGGTCTCCTCATCTAAGCACCAGAGATGAATGTGTGCTCATTAAGTCCTGGCTCCCAGACACGCAGTTTAGTCCCAGTTGGATTCTGTGCTACATCTTCACGTGAGAGACTTCTACTTCTTGCTTGCCCTCAAGAACTCTACTCATTCAGGCCCACCTCCCTGGCCAACTACCACTCCTACTTAATTGAACTTGGCAGGTGGCTAGTTAGTCCCCTGAATTAAAACTTTATGTATTTTTCCCATATGATTGTCATCCTCCTGGGACTCTTCCTGTAGATGGAGGGGCTGCAGTTCCATTATGAATATTTTCTTATTTTTATGGAACACTGGTTGCAAAAATAAAGTGGTAAGGTGGTGATTTGCTCAAAATGCAGGCTTTAAACGCCACTCCAACAAAAGCCCTGGGGGAGAAGTGAAGACTGCTCTGCCAGGATCTAGTGCAAGCTACTTATCTTCATATGACTCAGTTTCCCTTCCTTAAATAAGGCAGTTGGACTAAAAGCATGATTATATACTTCATACTTCATGCTTCAGAGCCCTAGGGTTTCACCATGGTACCTCAGTGACCATCCAAAGTAGAGGGCTGAAGGGGGCTGAGAAAGTAAGGCTTAGTGGCTTCCATCCCTGCATCAATGTGAGAAATTCTGTTAACAATTTGCATAATATTTTATCTGCCAGAAGGAGGTTCTGCTGCAAAAGAAAGCAAAATGAGGAATATCAGATTCCATAATCTCTAAGATCCTTACTAGTTCCTTCAATGATTCTATAATATGTCCCTGGACATAGTATTCATAGCATTTTAAAATTGTCCTTATTTGGAAATAACAAAACGGAACTTATTTAGCTTGTGTATTAGTCTGTTTTCATGCTGCTGATAAAAATATACCTGAGACTGGGCAATTTGCAAAAGAAAGAAGTTTAATTGGATTTACAGTTTCATGTGGCTGGGGAAGCCTCACAATCATGGTGGAAGGCAAGGAAGAGCAAATCATATCTTACGTGGATGGTGGCAGGCAAAAGAGGGAACTTGTGCAGGGGAACTCCTCTTCCTAAAACCATCAGGTCTCATGAGACTTATTCACTATCACAAGAACCACATAGGAAAGACTTGTCCCCATGATTCAATCACCTCCCACCGGGTCCCTCCCATAACATGTGGGAATTCAAGATGAGATTTGGGTGGGGACACAGTCAAAGCATATTAAACTGTCATAATATTTTTCTCTCCCTTTCTTCTCTCCCTCTCTCTCTCTCTGTCTCTCTCTCTCTCATTCCCTTGTGTTTTAGGTGACCCATCTTAGCGTCAGAGCCTATTCAATTGATGTCCTCAAATGAGTGCTGCTAACCTGAGTATCCAAACAGTTATTTCAATTTATGGTTGCATATCCTGACTAATATATAATTCCTTAACTACAGAAAAAGTGTGTTTCAATTTGAGATTATAAGCTAAAGCAGTGTTCATTGCAAATGATTGAAAATGCAACAGGGAAGAAAGAGAAAAAAAGAAAGCAAGAGAAGTATTAGAAAGTGAGAGATGGAGGAAGTTAGCCTTACTGAGCACCTACATTGTGCAGATCTGTGCCTTATTAGAACTTCTTATCATAACCTTACACATAAGGAAACTGTAAGTCAACAAGATTAAGTAAATTTCCCTAAGTTCCACAACATGCAATGAAAACGTTCAGGATTTGAATCCAACTTTGGAACACTCTTCAGCCCACATTCTTTCTTCTCCTTACCTCAGTTTATATGTTACTAATAAGCACCACATATTCCAAGCCAAATGGCTTCACTGTGACCCTGCTGGTTGCCTTTTATGAAGATACTTATAAAAATGTTTATTCAGGGTTACCCATTGGCTCCGCTTCTTTCACACAGCTGTCAGTTTTCTATCTCAAGCATTCATGTGCTCTTAATAAGAAATCTCCAGTCTCTCTCACAGTTTACCAGAACCTGTGTTCTTCCCACTCTCAATTATAACTCCAGCTCTAAACTCCCTCCTAAGTCTTTGTCAGGAGGTTGCCACCTGAGTGTCTTAAGACATGTATGTCACATTCAATGAATTTGAATGAAACCTCATTATCTCTTCCCAAATTTCCCCAAACCAGCTTCTCTGCCATTCCCCATCTCAGTTAACAGAAAACCATTCACCAAGGCAGAAACAAAAAATCAGCTTTGACTCTTGCCTTCTCCAGTCTTTATATCCAGCCACCATCAGTTTCCAGCCAAGTGACCTCCTCTCTGTCTCTTTTTTCTTCATATCCTCAATTCTATAGCTTGGTGGAGGTCAATTCCTTTCTTTCAGCATATGATAGCATCCAGCTCCTTTTCTCTCTTATTTTTTTTCATTTAGTTCAGTTTCTAAAAGCAAAATTGATTATATTCGATCCTTGTTTAAAACCTTTCAACTTAACCATCCACTACTTGAAACTCTCTCCCCCCTTAGTCTTCAGGTGACACAATATTTCCAGTTTCAACTTCTATGGCAACTTTACTTACTCATTGGCTTTATTTATTTCCCCCCTTAATTGTTCTCTTCTTCTTTTTTTTTTTTTTTTTTTAGAATTTTCCCTCTTTGTTCTTTACTCTGCTTATATATCTTCTCCTTTTGCAATGCTGCAACTACCATCCTATGTTGATAACACCTACATCTTTATCTACACCCCTGATATCTCACCAAGGCTCTAAATCCATATTTGTTTCTACCTACTGAGCTCATGATTTTTCTCATAAAACCCATTCTTTTGGGTGATCATTCTCTCTCCACAATGCCACAAGTTATCAACTCCCCAAGCATAAAGAAAACATTAACCCTCCTCCTCTTACAGTCCCAGAAAGAAACTAGTCATCTACTACATTCAAATGTCCCTTAGGAAAGCCTGTAAATTCTGACTCTTTTTCTCATCCTTTCTGTAATTGTATCTGTCCAGATCTTTACCTTTTTTCCTGATATATGGAAACTACTTCTCTGAATATTCCCTTTTACTTCTATTTATCTAATCTACCGATTCCAAAATTATCTCCTTTAAAAACACCGGCATAGCTCAGCGATATGCAAGTGTGGTTCGAAACCACCACAATAAAGCAAATATTGCAATAAAATGAGTCCAGCGCAGTTTTTAGATTCCCAGGGCATGTAAAAGTTATGTTTACACTATGCCATTGTCCACCGAGTGTGCAATAGCACTATGTCTAAACAACAATGTACATGCCTTAATTTAAAACCACTTTATTGCAAAAAAAAATGCTAACAATCATCAGAGCCTTCAGCAAGCTGTAATCTTTAGCTGATGCTGGGTCTTACCTCAGTGTTGATGTCTGCTGGACTGATCAGCGTGGTGGCTGCTGAAGGTTGAGGTGGCTGTCATAATTTCTTAAAATTAAACAACAAAAATTTTTCTACAACAATTGACTCTTCCTTTCATTAAAGTTTTCTCTGTAGCGTGTTATGCTGTTTGACAACATTTTAGCCACAGTATAATTTCTTTCAAAATTGGAGTTTGGAGGAGCCAAGATGGCCGAATAGGAACAGCTCCCGTCTACAGCTCCCAGCGTGAGCGACGCAGAAGATGGGTGATTTCTGCATTTCCATCTGAGGTACCGGGTTCATCTCACTAGGGAGTGCCAGACAGTGGGTGCAGGTCAGTGGATGCGCGCACCATGCACAAGCCGAAGCAGGGCGAGGCATTGCCTCACTTGGGAAGCGCAAGGGGTCAGGGAGTTCCCTTTCCTAGTCAAAGAAAGGGGTGCTGGACGCACCTGGAAAATCGGGTTACTCCCACCCGAATACTGCGCTTTTCAGACGGGCTTAAAAAATGGTGCACCACGAGATTATATCTCGCACCTGGCTTGGAGGGTCCTACGCCCATGGAGTCTCGCTGATTGCTAGCACAGCAGTCTGAGATCAAACTGCAAGGCGGCAGCGAGGCTGGGGGAAGGGCGCCCGCCATTGCCCAGGCTTGATTAGGTAAACAAAGCAGCTGGGAAGCTCCAACTGGGTGGAGCCCACCACAGCTCAAAGAGGCCTGCCTGCCTCTGTAGGCTCCACCTCTGGGGGCAAGGCACAGACAAACAAAAAGACAGCAGTAACCTCTGCAGACTTAAATGTCCCTGTCTGACAGCTTTGAAGAGAGCAGTGGTTCTCCCAGCACGCAGCTGGAGATCTGAGAACGGGCAGACTGCCTCCTCAAGTGGGTCCCTGACCCCGACCCCCGAGCAGCCTAACTGGGAGGCACCCCCCAGCAGGGGCACACTGACACCTCACACTGCAGGGTACTCCAACAGACCTGCAGCTGAGGGTCCTGTATGTTAGAAGGAAAACTAACAAACAGAAAGGACATCCACACCAAAAACCCATCTGTACATCACCATCATCAAAGACCAAAAGTAGATAAAACCACAAAGATGGGGAAAAAACAGAATAGAAAAACTGGAAACTCTAAAAAGCAGAGCGCCTCTCCTCCTCCAAAGGAATGTAGTTCCTCACCAGCAACGGAACAAAGCTGGATGGAGAATGACTTTGAGGAGCTGAAAGAAGAAGGCTTCAGACGATCAAATTACTCTGAGCTATGGGAGGACATTCAAACCAAAGGCAAAGAACTTGAAAACTTTGAAAAAAATTTAGAAGAATGTATAACTAGAATCACCAATACAGAGAAGTGCTTAAAGGAGCTGATGGAGCTGAAAACCAAGGCTCGAGAACTATGTGAAGAATGCAGAAGCCTCAGGAGCCGATGCGATCAACTGGAAGAAAGGGTATCAGCGATGGAAGATGAAATGAATGAAATGAAGCGAGAAGGGAAGTTTAGAGAAAAAAGGATAAAAAGAAATGAGCAAAGCCTCCAAGAAATATGGGACTATGTGAAAAGACCAAATCTACATCTGATTGGTGTACCTGAAAGTGATGGGGAGAATGGAACCAAGTTGGAAAACACTCTGCAGGATATTATCCAGGAGAACTTCCCCAATCTAGCAAGGCAGGCCAACGTTCAGATTCAGGAAATACAGAGAACGCCACAAAGATACTCCTCGAGAAGAGCAACTCCAAGACACATAATTGTCAGATTCACCAAAGTTGAAATGAAGGAAAAAATGTTAAGGGCAGCCAGAGAGAAAGGTCGGGTTACCCTCAAAGGGAAGCCCATCAGACTAACAGCAGATCTCTCAGCAGAAACCCTACAAGCCAGAAGAGAGTGGGGGCCAATATTCAACATTCTTAAAGAAAAGAATTTTCAACCCAGAATTTCATATCCAGCCAAACTAAGCTTCATAAGTGAAGGAGAAATAAAATACTTTACAGACAAGCAAATGCTGAGAGATTTTGTCACCACCAGGCCTGCCTTACAAGAGCTCCTGAAGGAAGCACTAAACATGGAAAGGAACAACCGGTACCAGCCGCTGCAAAATTATGCCAAAATGTAAAGACCATCAAGACTAGGAAGAAACTGCATCAACTAACGAGCAAAATAACCAGCTAACATCATAATGACAGGATCAAATTCACACATAATATTAACTTTAAATGTAAATGGACTAAATGCTCCAATTAAAAGACACAGACTGGCAAATTGGATAAAGAGTCAAGACCCATCAGTGTGCTGTATTCAGGAAACCCATCTCATGTGCAGAGACACACATAGGCTCAAAATAAAAGGATGGAGGAAGATCTACCAAGCCAGTGGAAAACAAAAAAAGGCAGGGGTTGCAATCCTAGTCTCTGATAAAACAGACTTTAAACCAACAAAGATCAAAAGAGACAAAGAAGGCCATTACATAATGGTAAAGGGATCAATTCAACAAGAAGAGCTAACTATCCTAAATATATATGCACCCAATCCAGGAGCACCCAGATTCATAAAGCAAGTCCTGAGTGACCTACAAAGAGACTTAGACTCCCTCACATTAATAATGGGAGACATTAACACCCCACTGTCAGCATTAGACAGATCAACAAGACAGAAAGTCAACAAGGATACCCAGGAATTGAACTCAGCTCTGCACTAAGCGGACCTCATAGACATCTACAGAACTCTCCACCCCAAATCAACAGAATACACATTTTTTTCAGCACCACACCACACCTATTCCAAAATTGACCACATACTGGGAAGTAAAGCACTCCTCAGCAAATGTAAAAGAACAGAAATTATAACAAACTATCTCTCAGACCACAGTGCAATCAAACTAGAACTCAGGATTAATAATCTCACTCAAAACCGCTCAACTACATGGAAACTGAACAACCTGCTCCTGAATGACTACTGGGTACATAATTAAATGAAGGCAGAAATAAAGATGTTCTTTGAAACTAACGAGAACAAAGACACAACATACCAGAATCTCTGGGACACATTCAAAGCAGTGTATAGAGGGAAATTTATAGCACTAAATGCCCACAAGAGAAAGCAGGAAAGATCCAAAATTGACACCCTAACATCACAATTAAAAGAACTAGAAAAGCAAGAGCAAACACATTCAAAAGCTAGCAGAAGGCAAGAAATAACTAAAATCAGAGCAGAATTGAAGGAAATAGAGACATAAAAAACCCTTCAAAAAATTAATGAATCCAGGAGCTGGTTTTTTGAAAGGATCAACAAAATTGATAGACTGCAACAAGACTAATAAAGAAAAAAAGAGAGAAGAATCAAATAGACGCAATAAAAAATGATAAAGGGGATATCACCACCGATCCCACAGAAATACAAACTACCATCAGAGAATACTACAAACACCTCTACGCAAATAAACTAGAAAATCTAGAAGAAATGAATAAATTCCTGGACACATACACTCTCCCAAGAGTAAACCAGGATGAAGTTGAAACTCTGAATAGACCAATAAAAGGAGCTGAAATTGTGGCAATAATCAATAGCTTACCAACCAAAAACAGTCCAGGACCAGATGGATTCACAGCTGAATTCTACCAGAGGTACAAGGAGGAACTGGTACCATTCCTTCTGAAACTATTCCAATCAATAGAAAAAGAGGGAATCCTCCCTAACTCATTTTATGAGGCCAGCATCATTCTGATACCAAAGCCAGGAAGAGACACAACAAAAAAAGAGAATTATAGACCAATATCCTTGATGAACATTGATGCAAAAATCCTCAATAAAATACTGGCAAAATGAATCCAGCAGCACATCAAAAAGCTTATCCACCATGATCAAGTGGGCTTCATCCCTGGGATGCAAGGCTGGTTCAATATACGCAAATCAATAAATGTAATCCAGCATATAAACAGAGCCAAAGACAAAAAACACACGATTATCTCAATAGATGCAGAAAAAGCCTTTGACAAAATTCAACAACCCTTCATGCTAAAAACTCTCAATAAATTAGGTAATGATGGGACGTATTTCAAAATAATAAGAGCTATCTATGACAAAGCCACAGCCAATATCATACTGAATGGGCAAAAACTGGAAGCATTCCCTTTGAAAACTGGCACAAGAGAGGGATGCCCTCTCTCACCACTCCTATTCAACATAGTGTTGGAAGTTCTGGCCAGGGCAATTAGGCAGGAGAAGGAAATAAAGGGTATTCAATTAGGAAAAGAGGAAGTCAAATTGTCCCTGTTTGCAGATGACATTATCTTATATCTAGAAAACCCCATTGTCTCAGCCCAAAATCTCCTTAAGCTGATAAGCAACTTCAGTAAAATCTCAGGTTACAAAATCAATGTGCAAAAATCACAAGCATTCTTATACACCAACAACAGACAAACAGAGAGCCAAATCATGAGTGAACTCCCATTCACAATTGCTTCAAAGAGAGTAAAATACCTAGGAATCCAACTTACAAGGGATGTGAAGGACCTCTTCAAGGAGAACTACAAACCACTGCTCAAGGAAATAAAAGAGGATACAAACAAATGGAAGAACATTCCATGCTCATGGATAGGAAGAATCAGTATTGTGAAAATGGCCATACCGCCCAAGGTAATTTACAGATTCAATGCCATCCCCATCAAGCTACTAATGACTTTCTTCACAGAATTGGAAAAAACTACTTTAAAGTTCATATGGAACCAAAAAAGAGCCTGCATCGCCAAGTCAATCCTAAGCCAAAAGAACAAAGCTGGAGGCATCACACTACCTGACTTCAAACTATACTACAAAGCTACAGTAACCAAAACAGCACGGTACTGGTACCAAAACAGAGATATGGATCAATGGAACAGAACAGAGCCCTCAGAAATAATGCCGCATATCTACAACTATCTGATCTTTGACAAACCTGAGAAAAACAAGCAATGGGGAAAGGATTCCCTATTTAATAAATGGTGCTGGGAAAACTGGCTAGCCATATGTAGAAAGCTGAAACTGGATCCCTTCCTTACACCTTATACAAAAATCAATTCAAGATGGATTAAAGACTTAAATGTTAGACCTAAAACCATAAAAACCCTAGAAGAAAACCTAGGCAATACCATTCAGGACATAGGCATGGGCAAGAACTTCATGTCTAAAACACCAAAAGCAATGGCAACAAAAGACAAAATTGACAAATGGGATCCAATTAAACTAAAGAGCTTCTGCACAGCAAAAGAAACTACCATCAGAGTGAACAGGCAACCTACAAAATGGGAGAAAATTTTCGCAACCTACTCATCTGACAAAGGGCTAATATCCAGAATCTGCAATGAACTCAAACAAATTTACAAGAAAAAAACAAACAACACCATCAAAAAGTGGGTGAAGGACATGAACAGACACTTCTCAAAAGAAGACATTTATGCAGCCAAAAAACGCATGAAAAAATGCTCATCATCACTGGCCATCAGAGAAATGCAAATCAAAACCACAATGAGATACCATCTCACACCAGTTAGAATGGCCATCATTAAAAAGTCAGGAAACAACAGGTGCTGGAGAGGATGTGGAGAAATAGGAACACTTTTACGCTGTTGATGGGACTGTTAACTAGTTCAGCCATTGTGGAAGTCAGTGTGGCGATTCCTCAGGGATCTAGAACTAGAAATACCATTTGACCCAGCCATCCCATTACTGGGTATATACCCAAAGGACTATAAATCATGCTGCTATAAAGACACATGCACACGTATGTTTATTGCGGCATTATTCACAATAGCAAAGACTTGGAACCAACCCAAATGGCCAACAATGATAGACTGGATTAAGAAAATGTGGCACATATACACCATGGAATACTATGCAGCCATAAAAAATGATGAGTTCATGTCCTTTGTAGGGACATGGATGAAATTGGAAATCATCATTCTCAGTAAACTATCACAAGAACAAGAAACCAAACACCACATATTCTCACTCATAGGTGGGAATTGAACAATGAGATCACATGGACACAGGAAGGGGAATATCACACTCTGGGGACTGTTGTGGAGTGGGGGGAGGGGGGAGGGATAGCATCAGGAGATATACCTAATGCTAGATGATGAGTTAGTGGGTGCAGCGCACCAGCATGGCACATGTATACATATGTAAATAACCTGCACAATGTGCACATGTACCCTAAAACTTAAAGTATAATAATTAAAAAAAAAAAGAATGAACAAAATGCTGATGGCATATAGGCAGGGAAATGCCAAATTCTCCCAGCATATGCTAGCAAAGACTTTGCAAAGGAGATGGCCTGATCTTAAAATATAAGGGTAAATTCATGAAGAAGAAGGGTAGGATAGGATACATGCTGGAGAAACAATGTGTAACTGTATAAACGTATTGGGACATAAAAAGTAAAGGAGAATTTTGGAAATGGAAAAAAAAAATTGGAGTTCATCTTCTCAAACCCTGCTGCTGTTTTATTAATTAGGTTTATGTATTACTCCAAATACTTTGTTGTCATTCTGACAATGTTCATATCATTTTCACCAAGAGTGGATTCTATCTCAAAAAACTATTTTCTTTGATCATCCATAAAAAATAATTCCTGATCCATTCAAATTTTATCATGCAATTGAAGCAATTCACTTACATCTTCAGGCTCCACTTCTCATTATAGGTCTCTTGCTATTTCTACCACATTTACAGGTACTTCCTCTACTGAAGTATTTAACTCTTCAAAGTCATTTATGAGGTTTACAGTCAACTTCTTCCAAACTCCTGTTAATGTTGATATTTTGACCTTCTCTCATGAATCACAAATGTTTTTAATGGCATCGAGAATAGTGAATTTTTTCCAGAAGATTTTATATCTACTTTACCCAGATCAATTAGAGTCACTACCTATGACAGCTATAGCTTTAAGAAATATATTTCTGAAATCATAAAACTTGAAAATCAAAATTACTCCTGATCTATGGCCTGCAGAATGGATGTTATGTTAGCAGGCATGAAAATGACATCACGTCCTGTACATCTTTATCAGAGCTCTTGGGTGATCAGTGTCCTTGTCAGTGAGCAGTAATATTTGGAAAGGAATCCTTTATTTCTGAGCAGTAGGTCTCAACAGTGGGCTTAAAATACTCAGTAAACCATGCATCAAAGAGATGTGCTGTCATCCAAACTTTGTTTTTCTATCTATACAGCACAGGTGGAGAAGATTTAACATAATTATTAAGGACCCTAGTATTTTGAGAATGGTAAATGGGCATTGGATTCAACTTAAAGTCACCAGTTGAATTCACCCCTAGCAAGAGGGGTCAGCCTGTACTTTGAAGCTTCGAAGCCAGGCATTGATTTCTCTTCTTTAACTACCTAAGTGCTCAGTGGCATCTTCTTCCAATAGAAGGCTCTTTTGTCTGCATTGAAAATCCATTGTTTAGTTTAACCAGTTTTATCAATGTTCTTGGCTAGATCTTCTTGATAAGTTGCTGCAACTTCTCCATCAGCACTTGCTGCTTCATCTTGCACTTTTACATTATGAAGATGACTTATTTCCTTAAACCTCATGAACGAACTTTTGCTAGCTTCCAGAGTTTCTTGTCACATCCTCACCTCTCTCAGCCTTCATAGAATTAAAGAGCATGCGTCTCTGAATTAGGCTTTGGCTTAAGGGAATGTTGTGGCTGGTGTGATTTTCTATTTGTACCACTCAAACTTCCTCCATATTGGCAATAAGGCTATTTTGCTTTCTTATCATTTATGTGTTCACTGAATTAGCACTTTTAATTTCCCTCAAGAACTTTCCCTTTGCATTCATAAGTTGGTTGTTTGACACAAGAGACCGAGCCTTTGGCCTATGTGGTCTTTAGACATGTCTTTCACACTAAGTATAATCATTTCTGATTTTTGATTAAATGTGAGACATGTGGGAAACTTCCTTTCACTTAAACACTTAGAGACCATTGTAACATTATTAATTTGCCCAATTTCAATACTGTTGTTTCTCAGAGAATAAGGAGGCCTGAGGAGAAGGAACGAGATGAAGAACAGTCATCAGAGCAGTCAAAACACACACTACCTTTGTTGATTAAGTTTGCCATCTTTTATGGGTGCAGTCCAGGGTGTCCCAAACCATTACAATAACAACATCAAAGATCACTAATCACAGATCATAACAGTTAATTTTTAATAACCAAATATTACAAAGTTTGAAATATTGTGAGAGTTACCAAAATTTAACACAGAGACACAAAGTGAGCACATGCCATTGGAAAAATGGTGCCAATATACTTTTTCCTTGATGAGTTGCCACAATATTCAATTTATAAAAAATATCTGCAAAGCACAATGTAATGAAGTACAATAAAAAGAGGTATAACTGAAATTACTAAGAGTCAAAATTCTGTCCTTGAGAACCTGAGTGATTATAAATTTGAAAATAAGCATTCAATTATGTTATGTTTTCTCTACTTATTAAGGCAAGGTAATGGTTACTAAATTTTAATTTAAAAATTCAATTAACTAGATGCTCCGAGCTTTCCAGTTGACAGATATTTTATTGGATGTGACTTACATAAAGTTATAAGGCATATGTAGCCATCACTGGCATCAGTAAAAGTGAGTCACATAGTGACCCAAACCACTGAATATTGATTTCTTGAAAGGCAGTGTAGTGAATTGATTACAATCAGGGTTTCTGGACTCAGCTGGCTAGTGGTTGTATTCTGTTTTTTCTACTTGCTGACAACAGGACTGGTGCATATAGCTTTAGTAAGCCCCAGTATTTTTATTTTGAAAGGGAGGATAACATCCCTGCTTACAAGGTTACTGTAAGAATTAAGTGCAATATTTCATGTAAACACCTAAAACAGTACCTAGTACTCAAAGCATACTCAATAAATGATAGCTTTTTCTGTCTTAACAAAGTAAATCATTCCTTTATCCAACCATGTCAGGTGCTATGTTAGATTCTGAGAACAAAAATCAAGGACTAGATTTTTTTCTATGATATGCTAATAATCTAGTGAATACAATAAAAAATACACACTAATTTCTGCTGTACAGTTTGTTAAGAATTTGATACTACAAAACATTGGAATAATTCTTTAAAAAGGAGTTAAATAAACCCTTTAGAGGTGGTGGTGCTTAGAGGTAAAACTTTTAATTGTTCATTTAATGATTATTTGTTAAAATCTTACTATGTGACAAAACTTGTAGTAGAGGCAAAAGATATAAAATTAATAGACATGGTTCCCAACCTTAATAACATCTCGATATAGTAAGAGAGATTGACATACAATGACACAAATTACAATATGCCATGGTGAATGTTTTGATTAAAAAATGAGTAAAATACTGCAGGGTGTTACGCTTAACTCTGGCAGGAATGTCCAGAGATGATATAACAGTTTAGCTGTGTATAGAACTATAAGCAGGAATGTGCCTCAAAGGGAGGAAAGACTTCAAGGCAAAAGAAACAATGCCTGAAAAAGAACCATCCAAAAAAAGGTTTATACAGAGGCAGATCTACCATGCAGCAGATGAAGCATAAGTTTCAGAACCTGCAACTTAGATATGCATCTTCCATTTCTCCATGTGTTATTCTCCAAGCCAGTAGAAATAAATAGAAAAACAGGAGACCTGCTCCTGGTGGCAGTGCTGATACTGTAGGTGGGCTGACAGGCTTCCATTACTACTTCTATCTATGTCTGGTTCCATCAGCAGCCTGCCGCCATTGTACCACAACAATCATCCCAACCCTACCTTAGATTTCAACAAAACAATAACATGCTGCTGTGCATCATCATGGGGCCGCTACCATCTAGCTTATGGCAAACTGGTCCCTCAGGTTCCCAGGATCATGATGGTGGAACAGTATGAGAGTGGCAGGTGGTGCTGAGGCAAGCAAAGATCTCTCTGTGCTCTGCTGGACATAGGGAGAGCGAATGACTGGAGTTCTTTGTAGGCTTGTTGCTGAGCCAGAAATGCATTTGAGTAGAACCAAAAAGAAAATTACAGATGAATACTACCAAAAATTGAGTCTTAAAACTGAAAAAAATCCTTCTACTCTGTCAACAAGAAACAAACCTAGATTAACAATGCCAGAGGAAATTCAGAATAACATTGTTATTCTACAGAAAGTATTAAACATAATTGCACATGAGAAAAATGATAAAAAAATTTTACAGCCTTAAAATTTAGATAAATAGGTATTAAAAAGGTTTGTCAGGACATTAGTTAATTAAAAATGTTAATTTTCTGGATTGATTTTTATAGTTGTGGTGTTTGTTAGCTATAAAAAATTTATAATTTATCATAATTATGTGTTTATAATTTTATTTTCATAACAAGAATCCCTCACTTTACACAAAAAACTGGACTCACAAAAACTAGATTCCTTCCCGACTCGCGGCAACTCAGTGTGAAGCAAGGTGACTGGCATTATTTTGCTAACAGCTAGAAATCAAAGGTGACTTATAATCCTTTGGGCACATACCCAGTAATGGAATTGCTGGGTCAAATGGTATTTCTAGTTCTAGATCCTTGAAGAATTGCCACACTGTCTTCCACAATAGTTGAACTAATTTACATTCCCACCAACAGTGTAAAAGTGTCCCTATTTCTCCACATCCTTTCCAGCACCAGTTGTTTCCTGACTTTTTAATGATCACCATTCTAACTGGCGTGAGATGGTATTTCATCGTGGCTTTGATTATCATTTCTCTAATAACTAGTGATGATGAGCATTTTTACATACGTCTGTTGGCTGCATAAATGTCTTCTTTTGAGAATAGTCTGCTCATATCCTTTGCCCACTTTTTGATGGGATTGTTTGTTTTTTTCTTGTAAATTTATTTAAGTTCTTTGTAGATTCGGGATATTAGCCCTTTGTCAGATGGGTAGGTTGCAAAAATTTTCTCCCATTCTGTAGGTTGCCTGTTCACTCTGATAATAGTTTCTTTTGCTGTGCAGAAGCTCTTTAGTTTAATTAGATCCCATTTGTCAATTTTGGCTTTTGTTGCCATTGCTTTTGATGTCTTAGACATGAAGTCTTTGCCCATGCCTGTGTCCTGAATGGTATTGCCCAGGTTTTCTTCTAGGAATTTTATGGTCCTAGGTCTTACATTTAAATCTTTAATCCATCTTGAGTTGATTTTTGTATAAGATGTAAGGAAGGGGTCCAGTTTCAGTTTTCTGCATATGGCTAGCCAGTTTTCCCAACACCATTTATTAAGTAGGGAATCTTTTCCCTGTTGCTTGTTTGTGTCAGATTTGTCAAAGATCAGATGGTTGTGGATGTGTGGTGTTATTTCTGAGGGCTCTGTTCTGTTCCATTGGTCTATTTATCTGTTTTGGTACCAGTACCATCCTGTTTTGGTTACTGTAGCCTTGCAGTATAGTTTGAAGTCAGGTGGCATGATGCCTCCAGCTTTGTTCTTCTTGCCCAGGATTGTCTTGGCTATGCAGGCTCTTTTTTGGTTCCATATGAAGTTTAAAGTAGTTTTTCCCAATTCTGTGAAGAAAGTCAGTGGTAAGTTGATGGGGATAGCATTGAATCTACAATTTACTTTGGGCAGTGTGACCATTTTCACAATATTGATTCTTCCTATCCATGAGCATGGAATACTTTTCCATTTGTTTGTGTCCTCTCTTATTTCCTTGAGCAGTGGAACAATGAGAACACATGGACATAGGGAGGGGGACATCACACACTGGGGTCTGTCGGGTGGTGGGGGGCTAGGGGAGGGATAACATTAGGAGAAATACCTAATGTAGGTGATGGGTTGATGGGTGCAGCAAACCACCATAGCACGACCACCATGGCACGTGTATACCTATGTAACAAAACTGCACGTTCTGCACATGTACCCCAGAATTTAAAGAAAAAAAAAACCCATGAAGCAAAAAAGAAAAAAGAAAATGCCAGTATGTGCAATAAGTAGGTTATTTAAATTAAAGTATCTTGAGGTGCTGACATGGCCTTTTTTTCAAGTTTCCCGAATGATTTTTATGTACAACCAGGATCAGAATCCCCACTGACCTATGTTATAGTAAATGTTAAGTTACATAAACTCAGTCTTAATCTTGCTTTCAGTCTTTCCATCCATAAAATTGGTACAATGGTAGCTTTGTATGGAAAAGTTTGAAGACTTTAATGCAGTGGTGGGTGTAAAATTGTTTAGCACATTGTCACATAGCAAATAGTGAATAAATAATAGGTATCATCATCATTCATAGAAAAAAAAAAGAAATCAAAGGTGAATTCTTTCCCCCTGGTAATTTCCTCCTTTTCTCCATGGGATTTCTAATCAAAAGAGCTGAATAAAAGACAACAGAGAAATGTATATGTGTACAAACTCATACACACAGAAACACACATGTATACACATAACCTTTTTTTTTTTTTTTTTTTTTGAGATGGAGTCTTTCTCTGTCACCCAAGCTGGAGTACAGTGGTGTGGTCTTGGCTCACTGCAACATTTATCTCCCAGGTTCAAGTGATTCTCTTGCCTCAGCCTCCTGAGTAGCTGGGATTACAGGGGCGTGCCATCATGCCCTGCTAATTGTTGTATTTTTAGTAGAAACAGGGTTTCACCATGTTGGCTAGGCTGGTCTCAAAATCCTGACCTCAAGTTATCTGCCTTCTTCGGCCTCCCAAAGTGCTGGGATTACAAGCATGAGCCACCACACCCAGCCTAGGCATAACTCATTTTATTGTGCTTCATGGATATTGGATTTTTTCACACATTGAAGGTTTGTGGCAACTCAGTGTGAAGTAAGGCGATTGGCATTATTTTGCTAATAGCATGTGCTCACATTATGTCTCTGTGTCATGTTATGGTAATTCTCACAATACTTCAAACTTTTTAATTATTATTATATCTGCTATGGTGATCTTTTATCAGTGACTTTTGATGTTATTATTGTAATTGTTTTGGGACACCCCAAACAACACCCATAAAAGACAGAAAACTTAATCAATAAATGTTGCATGTGTTCTGCCTGCTCCTCCCACCAGCAGTTTCTTGTCTCTCTCTCTTCAGGCCTCATTATTGCCAGAGACACAACAACATTAAAATTAGGCCAATTAATAACTCCACAATGGCCTCTTAAGTGAAAGAAAGAGTCTTATATCTCTCCCTTAAAATCAAGAGCTAGAAGTGATTAAGTGAGGAAGGCATGATGAACTGAGATAGGTCAAAAGCTAGGCCTCTTGCACCAAACATTAAGCCAAATTGTGAATGCAAAGGAAAAGTTCCTGAAGGAAATTAAAAGTACTGCTCCAGCGAACAAACAATGACAAGAAAACAAAACAGCCTTATTACTTTTATGTGGAGAAAGTTTGAGTGGTCTGAATAGATCAAACTAGCCACAACATTCCTTTAAGCCAAAACATAATCCAGAGAAAGGCCCTAACTCTTCAACTCTATGAAGGCTGAGAGAAGTGAGGAAGTGACAGGAGAAAAATTGGAAGCTAACAGAGGTTAGTTCATGAGGTTTGAGGAAAAAAGGCATCTCCATAATGTAAAACTGCAAGGTGATGCAGCAAGTGCTAATAGAGAAGCTGCAGCAGTTATCAAGATGATCTAGCTAAGAACATTGATGAAGCTGGCTAAACCAAATTGCAAATTTTCAATGCAGACAAAACAGCCTTCTATTGGAAAAATATGCCACCTAGGACTCTCAGAGCTAGAGAAGATAAACTATTGCCCAATTCAGACCTTCAAAGTACAGGCTGATCCTCTTGTTAGGGGTGAACTTAGCTGGTGACTTTAAGTTGAGGCCAATGTTCATTTGCCATTCCCAAAATGGTAGGATCCTTGAGAATTATGTTACATATTTCCTGCCTGTGTTTTAGAAATGAAACAACAAAGCTTGGATGATGGCACATCTGCTTGTAACATGATTTACTGAATATTTTAAACACACTGTTGAGACCTACTGCTAAGAACAAAGGATTCCTTTCCAAATATGACTGCTCATTGACGTATGTCTTGTCACCCAAGATCTCTGATGAAGATGTACAAGGAGATGAATGTTATTTCCATGCCTGCTAACACAACATCCATTCTGCAGCCCATGAATCAAGGAGTAATGCTGACTTTTCAGAAATACATTTCTTAAAGCTATAGCTGTCATAGGTAATTATTCATCTAATCGATCTGGGCAAAGTACATTGAAACCCTTCTGAAAAAATTCACCACTCTAGCCATTAAAAATATTTGTGATTCATGGGTGGAGGTCAAAATATCAACATTAGGCCAGGCATGGTGGCTCATGCCTGTAATCCCAGCACTTTAGGAGGCCAAGGCAGGTGAATTGCTTGAACTCAGGAGTTCAATAACAGCCTGGGAAAAATAGTGAAACCCTGTGTCTACCAAAAATATAAAAAAAATTAGCCAAGTGTGGTGGCGCACATTTGTAGTCCCAGCTACTTGGGAGTCTCAGGTGAAAAAACTGCTTGAACTCAGGGGGTGGAGGTTGCAATGAGTTAAGATCATGCAACTCTACTCCAGCCTGAGCAACAGAGTGAGGACCCATCTCAAAAAAAGAGAAAAATCAATATTAAGGGGAGTTTGCAACAAATTGATTCCAACCCTTATGAACTGCGGAAGTCAAGGCTACAGTGGAGGAACTGACTGCAGATGTATTGGACATAGCAAAAAAAAAAAAAAACTAGAATTAGAAACAGAGCCTGAAGATGTGACTGAAATGCTTAACTCTGATGATAAAACTTGAACACAGAGAGTTGCTTCTTATTCATAAGCAAGGAAAGTGGTTTCTTGAGTTGGAATGTACTCATGTTGAAGATGCTGTGAACATTGTTGAAATGACAAGAAAGAATTTAGAATATTACATAAACTAGTTGATAAAGCAGTAGCAGAATTTGAGACAATTGACCCCAGTGTTGAAAGAAGTTCTACTTTGGCTAAAATACTATCAAACAGCAGTATGTGCTACAGAGAAACCTTTAGTGAAATGAAGAGTCAATCAATGCAGCAAACTTCACTGTTGTCTTAAAAAATTGTCACAGCCACCCCAGCCTTCACCTACCACCACCCTAATCAGTTAGCAGCCATCAACATGGAGGCAAGACCCTCTGCTAGTAAAATGGTTACAATTCACTTAAGTCTCCGATGATTGTTAGCATTTTTTTTTAGCAATGAAGTATTTTTAATTCAAGTATGTACATTGGTTTTTTATACATAATCCCATTGTACACTTAATTGAATACCATATGGTGTAAATATAACTTTTACATGCACTGGGAACCCAAAAAATTTTCCTGATTTGCTTCATTGTGATATTCACTTTATTGCAGTGTTCTAGAACCAAACTCTCAATATCTCCAAGGTAAGCTCGTATTGTTCCACACATGGTTACAGGAAAACATATTTGGATATCAGAAAACTGGAGACAGAATTAGATGCACTCAGAAGAAATGATCTAAGATGCCACAGATCCTAAAAATTGTGACACACAAAAAGCTGCTCAAAAAGCTCTACTCACCCTGGGTATGAGAAAACTTGGGTCATTGATTAACTTAAACATAAAATGTTAGCATCATCGGTCCACTGAACACTGCTCTTTTAGGTCTCACTTGCTCACTTACACACTCACTGCTTCATTTCATTGCCTTTTTCTCATTCTCCATTTCATGTCCTTCCCACCAAGGCAGCATTTTAATGTATTTGTCTATTTTTTAAAAAGTGTTCTATATACCCAAAGGATTATAAATCATGCTGCTATAAAGACACATGCACACGTATGTTTATTGCGGCACTATTCACAACAGCAAAGACTTGGAACCAACCCAAATGTCCAACAATGATAGACTGGATTAAGCAAATGTGGCACATATACACCATGGAATACTATGCAGCCATAAAAAATGATGAGTTCATGTCCTTTGTAGGGACATGGATGAAGCTGGAAACCATCGTTCTCAGCAAACTATCGCAAGGACAAAAAACCAAACACCGCATGTTCTCACTCATAGGTGGGAATTGAACAATGAGAACACATGGACACAGGAAGGGGAACATCACACACTGGGGACTGTTGTGGGGTGGTGGGAGGGGGGAGGGATAGCATTAGGAGATATACCTAATGCTAAATGATGAGTTAATGGGTGCAGCACACCAACATGGAACATGTATACATATGTAACAAACCAGCACATTGTGCACATGTACCCTAAAACTTAAAGTATAATAATAATAAAAAAAAGAAAAAAAATCCTATTAATACATATTGATTTCCTTTAAGTAAAGACTTTAATTCGCAGTGGAAAAAAAAAAGTATTCTTTTCAAGAAAATATTGGTGTTTTGTCCTTACATATTTCAAATTCACATAAAAGGGCCAGCCACAGTGGCTCATGCCTGTAATCCCAGCACTTTGGGAGGCCAAGGTAGGCAGATCACCTGAACACACGAGTTCGAGACCAGCCTGGCCAACATGGCGAAACCTCGTCTCTACTAAAAATAAAAAAATTAGCCAGGCATGGTGGCACGCACCTGTAATCCCAACTACTTGGGAGGCTGAGACAGGAGACTTGCTTGAACCCAGGAGGCGGAGGATGCAGTGAGCTGAGATTGTGCCTCTGCACTCCCACCTGGGCAACAGAGTGAAAAAAAAAATTCACATAAAAGTTATTTTATTAAATAGTTCGTTCTTTTCACTTAGCACTGTGCCTTTGTCATCTATCTACATTACTCTGTGTGCCAATCTGCTGTTTATAACACTTGCATGGTTCGTCATAACGTTCATTCATTGTATTTTGCCTCTCCATTCTCCATGTTGTAAGCCTCTGTATTTCTCTGTAATTCTCTGCATTTCCTCCAACTCTCTGCAGACACAAATAACCTGGAGTGAACATCCTTTTTTCTACCTCTAATGGATCTATGTAAGAATTTTGGGGGGACATAAATGAAAGTGAGTGATGGTCTTCAAAGAGTGCTTAAAGAGCCCTCATGTTTGTTTTTGACTCACTAATGAATCTATAATATTTAGAACAGTACATGTTATACAGTGGTGCTCAATAATACATTTAATTTTGTTTCCAGTCTGCTTAATATCTAATGTTTGCTGAATGGATGAATTAATGAATAAATAAATACAAAATAAATGAATATCCTGGCCTTGATGATATGGGAAGGGTAGAGAAGGGTGGGGTCCCTGCCAAGGGCTCCACCCTTGGGCTTATGCCCTTGGACCTAAGTGAGAACAGGCACTCCTGTTTTTGTGCCCAAATGTTACATGTTTCAAGACCACTCTGGCCTGCCACACCCCCCATCCTGTGCCCATATAAACCCGAGAGAACTTAGCAGGCACACACACAAGTGACTAGATGTCAAGAGGAGCAGAAGAGCAGACACCAGCAGATGCCAGCAGGCCACCAACAGTGGGACAATGTGGAATTCAGTCGAGGGCAATCAGAGGAGAGTCTGGATACTGGGTGGCCCGACTCCAGAAGAAGACCACTTTTCCACTCTGTCCCCCTTCTGTCTCCCCATCCACCTCACTGAAAGCAACTTCCACCACTCAATAAAACCTTGCACCTATCCTCCAAGCCCAGGTGTGATCTGATTTTTTCTGTTACACTAGGGCAACAACTCAGGACACAGAAAGCCCCCTGCCCTTGCAATAAGGCAGAGGGTCTAATTGAGCTGATTAGCACAAGTTGCCTGTAGATGGCATAACTGAAAGAGTACACTGTAATGTTACGGGTGGGTCTGTGTTCTTAGAGCTCCCAAGATGGTGGTGGGCCGCTCCCAACATGGTGGCAGCCGCTCCCAAGATGGCAGCAAGCCTTTTGTTCTCTGACCTGGGGTTCCTGGCCTCACAGATTCCAAGGAATGAAACCTTGGGCTATGCGGTGAGTGTTACAGCTTGATTAGAAGCCATGGGTCACAGAAGAGAACGGTAGAACCCAGCAACTAGTGTTCAGCTTGATTAGGATGAACCCGGGCACTTAGCTGTGCAGGAACGATGGCGAGCCTTAAGCCCAACTGGGAGTGGCAGTGGGCGCCTCGCTGGATCAGGAGCGCAGCAGACACCCAGCCAGATCCAGAGGGGTGGAAGTCAGTGGCGGGTGTGCGATGGCGGCCAACAGCAGTGGTGGACGGTAAGCAAAAGCTCAGCTCCAGCTGTAACAAACACAGACCAGAAGAGTGTGCAGTTAGAAGATTTAATAGAGTGAAAACAGAGTTCCCATACAATGGGAGGGGACCCAAAGGCGGCTGCCCCCTAAGGGGGTTGCCACTCCCAGCTTGAATGCCTGGGGTTTATATCCCAATTATTGTCCCTCCCCCTGTGCGTTCAGATGATACATGATTTGACTATTTCTTTACCTCCTGCTTTTAGCCTAATATGTATTTTAGTGAGCCCTCTTTACTACCTGATTGGTCGGGTGTGAGCTGAGTTACAAGCCCCGTGTTTAAAGGTGGGTGCGGTCACCTTCCCCAGCTAGGCTTAGGAATTCTTAGTCGGCCTAGGAAACCCAGCTAGTCCTGTCTCAGTAACATACGCCCACTGAGGCTTTGGGAGCTGCAAACACTCAACTCCAAATGCTGCTGTGGGGTTGGAGCCCAAAAAATGCTCCCCACGACCTGCCCATCTGCATACTCCCCCTAGGAGGTTGAACAGTGGGGCACCAAAGAAGTGAGCCACACTCTTGTTGCACGCCCTCCTCCCGTTTCAACTGCGGCCTCACCTGGGATATGGAAAAATGACTGCAAATGCAAAACTGTAGGATCTGCTTCTTTTCCAAAACCCTGCCACCTGTCTCTCTTTCCTGCAGGTTAAAAAAAAAAAAAGCTCTGTTTCCCTTTACAGAGGCTTAACCACCCTAAGTGGGTTGGTCAAAACCCCTAGACTTCATATCTTTTTTCTCTCTCTCTCATGGTTTGAAATGGCTCTTATCTCTTCCTTTATAATGTTAAGAGTTTTGCTACAGGCTGCACAATGTTACTAAGTAAAATAAGCATATGGCTTAGACACCAAAGGTGCAATCAGAGCAATTGTTCTTAAAAGTACCATCTCTACCTCCACCCTGCCAGCCGGAGGCACATGGTTCAGGGTACCTTCCCTTACCCTCTCTCCTCCCAGCACAGGTATCTGGGTATGTCCATAGCATGCAAAAGTCATGTCCAACAGCCACAAGGGATGGGAAAGAAAACTGTAGTTACCACCGGGACCCCACAAGGCTGACAGGTGGGTCCTTCTTGCCCACAGTGCCAACAAAACTTTTCTCCACTGGCCAAGGAATCAACCTGGTTTGAATGGAGGGAAGGATACAAAGATTAAAGAGATCCACTTGCACTAAGCAAAGGTTCGTCTCCCAGGACCTCCCCCTTTTGCCCTTTTGTTTTTCTCTTTTTTCTTTTCTAAGTGAGAGGGCTCCCCCTCCCCAGCAATCTGATTCTGATAGGAAAGTTAATGGAACAACCCCTGCTGGCTGATAGCTGCAAATTCAGCAGGGCTCATTTGAGACACTCTAAACAGATACAAACAGGCCCTGAAATACTTTTTCAGTCCCAAGCTTGATTCCAAGCTTCGGGCTGAGTCCCTAGAAAGGAAAACCAGGTATGAGGGATCCAAAGCTAGGCAATAGGCAGAGTGTAAATGGGCAGGACCAATTCTTGCTGACTGAACCCCCACCCCATGGAAAGAGTTCATGCTCCATGGCATAAACAGGCCCATGGAACTCAAAGACTGTCAAAGCAGGGGGAGATGGAGACATAGGTCAGGGCAGTTAATGCCTATTCTCTAGGGTTTCCTTCTTCATGAATATATACCGCATTGGTACCTATGGCCAGCACCTGCCAAGGTCGCCAGGACTCAGGGATAAAAGGATGGCAGGGGAAAGGAGGACACTCATGTTCTTTCTCCATCACACTCTGAGTTTTCGCTGAAAGAAGGAAGGGAAGTGAGGGATGCTTTTATTCCCTGTCTTTCAGAATGAGCAACAAGCTCTCTTCACCATGCCCAGTTTGTACTCCTCAGGATTTTATCCTGAACAATTGAGACTGCTTTGACCCTCAGAATCTGGAGGAAAAATGTCTCACAGCCCTCTGCACAAAGGTTTGGCCAAATTATGGTTTACAGCAAGAACTGGCTTGGTCTCAGGAAGGAAGCATTCATTTCAATACCATCCAGTAGTTGCAACTTTTCTGTAGACACGAGGACAGATGGCCTGAGACCCCATATGTGCAGACTCTCTATACCTTGTAAGGCAATCCAGACCTTTGCTGATGGTGTAGAATTGATCCAGCCCTCCTGTTTGCCATCTCAGGGAAGACTGCAGGGGCAAGCCCAGGGAATTAAAGATACGAGTCCCAGAGGCACACCTGGCAGAGGAACCAGCTCCCTCCAGCCCTGCTTCTCTGGGTCTACCATGACCTCCCTATTCAGCTTCAGCCTCTCACTTGCATCCTATAGAAATCATCCTAAACAAGCCCCAGTCTCACTCTTGCCCTTGCAACAGATGCCCAGTGAATTTGGGCCTAGTAAGGTCCAAGTTTCCTTCTCCCTACAAAACTTAAAGCAAATTAAGAGGGATCTTTGCAAGTTTTCAGATGACCCTGATAGATATATAGAGGCTTTCCAGAATTTCACCCAAATATTTGAACTCTCCTGGAGAGATGTTTTGTTACTTTTGAATCAGACCCTGACAGACACTTAAAAGCATGCCGTTCTGTAAGCAGCAGAGAGATTTGAGGATAAGCTTTACATCACATGTAGTTTCAGGGAAGGGGAAAATACTATCCAACTGGAAGAGAAGCAGTACCAGTGAATGACCCTAAATGGGATCCCAGTGACAAGATGGAAGACTGGAAGAGTAGACACTTTGAGGTGTGTATAGGGCAGGTTTACATAGAACTAGGACCAAGTCTCTCAATTATACTAACTTGTCCGTGATTGACGAGGGATTTGATGAAAATCCTACTGCCTTCCTGGAAAAGCTAAGACAGGCCTTGATAAAGCATACCTAGCTAGCTCCTGAGTCAGTAAAAGGACAACTAATCCTAAAGGATAAACATTACTCAGGAAGCCCCTGATATCAGGAGGAAGTTGCAGAAATGGGCTCTGGGGCCAGACGGTACATCAGAGGACCGCCTGAAAGTGGCCACCTTAGGCTTTTACAATAGAGAAAGGGAGGCACAAGAAAGAGGCAGAAGTATTAATGGCACACAAACTCCAGAATTCCCAGGGTACATCAGTTAACTGCTAAAGATATGGCAAGAACAGTTATCTCTCTTCAAAACTTTAACCACTCCCATACAAGGTTTAATTTCTTTCAACAGGGCGAAACAGCTCAGGGTAAAATATTGTTAGTATATTTCACTTCTTATCTCTGTGATCCTTGGCACTAAATTCTTTCCTTGTATAATACACATGTTTAATCCATGCATACTTAACCTGACTGTCATTTTCCCCAAAACAACCCCCCATGTCAGCAGAAAGTAGCTAAGACCAGTCGTCATCCATATTCTAATGGCAGTTAGATGTACCTCTTCAGAGATGGGAAATGATACGAGAGGGACCAGGAAAGTGCTGGGTAGAGAAGGGCAGGGTCCTTGGCTAGGGCTCCACCCTCAGGCTTGTGCCCACAGACCTAAGTGAGAACAGGAACTCCTGTATTCATGCCCAAATGTTGCATTTTCCAAGACCACTCTGGCCGGCCACGCCCCCATCCTGTGGCCATATGAACCCAAGAGAACTTAGTGGCACACACACACAAGCAGCTGGACATCGAGAGGAGAAGAGGAGCAGAAGAGCACATCAACAGACACCAGCAGGTGCCAGCAGGCCACCGATATGGAATTCGGTAGGGATAGTCGAGGAGAGTCCAACAACTGGGCGGCCCAATTCCAGGAGAAGACCATCTTCCCACTCCATTGCCCTTCTGGCTCCGCATCCACCTCACTAGAGCAAATTCCACCACTAAATAAAATCTTGCATGTATCCTCCAAGCCCACCTGTGATCCGATTTTTCTGGTACATTAGGGCACGAACTCGGGATACAGAAAGCCCTCTACCCTGGCAATAAGGCACAAGGTCTAATTGAGCTGATTAGCACAAGCTGCCTGCAGATGACAAAACTGAAAGAGCACAATGTAACACATGCCCACTGGGGCTTTGGGAGCTGAAAACACTCAACCCTAGACGCTGCTGTGGGGTCAGAGCCAAAAACACTCCCCACAGCCTGCCCATCTGCATGCTCCTCTAGGGGTTTGAGCAGCGGGGCACCAAAGAAGTGAGCCATACCCCTGTCACACTTTGTGACCTGTGAAGGGGATAAAAGAACTGTGAAGGGGATAAAAGAACTCCTCCCATTGTATTGAGAGCTGGCATTCCAGCAGTAAGAAATAGAAAATAAACAAATAAATATATATATATATATAAGTGATAAAAACTATAAAGGAAAACAGGGAAGAATATTTTTCCAAGATGGTGGGTTGGAAGCATTGCTAACATGCCTCTTCCACTTGGAAAGACAAAATACTGTTTAGAGACTCATGCTGTGAACTTTTATTCAAGAAGCAAGACAAGAGCATCACAGGAAAACTGAAATCACAGAGCCTTTGAAAGAATCAGTAGGCTGCAGCCTACACTGTGAGCCAGGAGGAAAACTGTGAGTCTCCAGAGTGTCAGAAGAGGAGAGACTGACTCTGGGATACACATTTCTACTGAGGAATCTGGCAGTCCAGGCCATGGTGGAAGGCCTTAACCCTACCCAGCACTGGAGCTGACTTAGTGAGCAGTGGGAGTATATGAGGAGTGGCATCAGAATGTATATTGCATACACTGTCAGAATTGAGTGAGGATGAAGGGAAGCCATTCCTGATTCTACCTCACAGGGAACCTTGTAGAAGTTGGCCACCTAATTCAGGCAGTGGACATAGGTTGAGAGAAGCTCCTAACTGAGATATGCAATACAGTCTTCAGTGGGGATGAACTCCTCTGGCCAGAAATGAGGGACAAAGGGAAAGTGTACATACAGGCACAGAAGCTGGGTACCCTTGCTATGTGGGCACAGAGAGAGGAACGTGGCCTACAACTGTGGTTTCTGTCCTGGTAAGAAAGGCTTATAGTCTGGGGCAGTTTTGAACTCTGAATGCAACTGCATGGAACCTAGCTAGCTACTGCTAGTGGAACACTATGGGTGTGAGATCTTCCCTCCCAAGTGCATGGGAGCTGGGTGGTGCTTACTGCTGCCTGCTACTCCCCATTCTCCATGCAGATTTTTCTGTACAGCAAAGGAAGCTGTGCTCCTCCTGGAACATTACCACAGTGGCCAGAAAACTTCCCTCTGATTCCCATTGCAGCCCCTGCTTGCATCCAAACATAGAGACCAGAGCACAGACTTGTCTGGCCCAGCCTCTACCTGGCTTTGCCCATCCATCCATTCACCTTGATAGCTTAACACAAAGGACAGAAACTTTTGGGAGCTCCATGTCCCTGTCCATTGCCTGAGACACGAGAGTACCTCCCCTGGGAAACATAAGGAAAGCACAAATCCCACCAGTACCAATGCAGCTGATGCTCTTTTGCAAGTGCCACTTTCTGACTGGAAGTCAACTGACACAGCCCATTACAGCATCTGCAGGCAGAATAACACAGCATCCAAGAAGAAAAAAACATTTTTGTGACTTCAGCTCTTACCATTGCCTGCATCACCCTGGCTAACCAGGAGGTCTTGAGTCTGTCCATGTGATCAGTTCAGTACTACTACAACTGGCATTTGAGAAGGCCAACACACTAAGGTTATTTATAACCAAGGAAATTTCAGAGTCTGTATCACCACTCCTGCACCATCCCCATCAGAGCTGGTGCTGGTGCCTGCTGCTGAGAGACATGAGGACAGGTCACATCACCGAATCCCTTGCAGATATTCCCTAGCACCACCCTTGAGTGTGGCAGTCCCACTGGATGGCTAGACCCAGAGGAGCAGCAAGATTCAAAGTAGTCTGGCCTTCAGGGGGCTCCTACTCCTAGGGGATGAAAGAGTGCCCCACATCAAGGGAGCACCCTGAGAGATGAAAGAATTCATATGGCAGATTTTGAGTCTCAGAACTTTCTGTTTGTGGGAAGTTTGTTTCAGCAGAGACACAGGTTCAGTGCTAGGCTCAGTAGGGAAAGTCTGCAGCTCTACCCCAACAGTCAGGTAGCCCTTGTGCTTGTGAAAGGTATTAAAGAAAGGGACTTCTTCCCATCAGCCACCACTGCAGACAAAGCTGAGGCTTCTCCTGTGGGAGCTCAGCATGGATGCACCTGTAAACAGCCTTTCTGGAACACTTCATGGTGGCTGCATTCCCACAGGATGAGTGCCTTCCAGGTTCAGGCTTGCACAAGGGGTAGAATGAAAACAGCGAGTGAATCCTACACTGCAACTGAGTATCAAATAGATACAATAAAAAATGATAAAGAGGATACCACCACTGAGCCAGTAGAAAAACAACCATCAGAGAATACTATAAATACCTCTATGCAAATAAACTAGAAAATCTAGAAGAAATTGATAAATTCCTGGAAACATACATCCTCCCAAAAGTGAATCAAAAGAAATTGAATCCCTGAATAGACTAATAACAAGTTCTGAAATTGAGGCAGTAATAAATTGCCTACCAGCCAAAAAAAAGCTGGATTCACAGCTGAATTCTACCAGAGGTGCAAGGAGAAGCTGGTATCATTTTTTTCCTATTCCAAACAATTAAAAAGGAGAGACTCCTCCTTAACTCATTTTATGAGGCCAGCATCATCCTGATACCGAAACCTGGCAGAGATACAACAAATAAAGAAATCTTCAGGCCAATATCCCTGATGAACATTGAAGTGAAAATCCTCAATAAAATACTGGCAAACTGAATCCAGCAGCACATCAGAAACTTATCCATGATTGAGTGAGCTTCATCCCCAAGATGCAAGGCTGGTTCAACATATGCAAATCAATAAACATAATTCATCACATAAACAGAAATAAAGACAAAAACCACGATTATCTCAATAGATGCAGAAAAGGCCTTAGAAAAAATTTGACATTCCTTCATGTTAAAAACTCTCAATAAACTAGGTAGGTACTGATGGAACATACCTCAAAATAATAAGAACTATTTACGACAAGCCCACAGCCAATGTCATACCTAATGGGCAAAAGATGGAAGCATTCTCCTCTCCTTGAAAACTGGCACAAGACAAGGATGCCCCCTCACCACTTCTATTCAACATAGTACTGGAAGTTCTGGCCAAGGCTATCGGTCAAGAGAAAGACATATAGTGTATTCAAAAAGGAAGAGAGGATTTCAAACAGCCTCTGTTTGCTGATGACATGATCCTGTATCTAGAAAACCCCATCATCTCAGCCCCAAAGCTTCTTCAGCTGATAAACAACTTCAGCAATGTCTCAGAACACAAAATCAATGCGCAAAAATCACAAGCATTCCTATACACCAACAATAGACAAGCAGAGAGACAAATCATGAATGAACTCCCATTCACAACTGCCACAATGAGAATAAAATATCTAAGCATACAGCTATCAAGGGAAGTAAAGGACATCTTCAAGAGAACTACAAATCATTGCTCAGGGAAATCAGAAAGAAATAAACAAATGGAAAAAACATTCCATGCTCATGGATGGGAAGAATCAATACAGTGAAAATGGCCGTACTGCCCAAAGTAATTTATAGATTCAATGCTATTCCCATTAAACTAGCACTGATGTTCTTCACAGAATTAGAAAAGACTACTTTAAAATTCATATGGAAACAAAAAAGAGCCTGTATAGCCAAGATAATCCTAAGCAAAAGAACAAAATTGGAGGCATCATGCTACCTGACTTCAAACTGTACTTCAAGGCTACAGTAATCAAAACAGCATAGTACTGGTACCAAAACAGACACATAGACCAATGGAAGAAAATAGAGAACTCAGAAATAAGATCACACATCTACAACCATCTATCTTTGACAAACTTCTCAAAAACAAGCAATGGGGAACCTATTTAATAAATGGTGCTAGAAGAACTGGCTACCCATATGCAGAAAATTGAAACTGAAACCCTTCCTTACACCTTACACAAAAAATAACTCAAAATGAATTAAAGACTTAAATGTAAAACCCAAAACTATAAAACCCTAGAAGAAAATCTAGGCAATACCACTCAGGACATAGGCATGGGCAAGTATTTCATCATGAAAATGTCAAAAGCAATTGCAGCAAAAGCAATAATTGACAAATAGGATATAATTAAACTAAAGAGCGTCTGCACAGAGAAAGAAGTGAACAGACAACCTACAGAATAGAAGAAAATTTTTGCAATCTATTTGTCTGACTAAGGTCTAATATCCACAATCTATGAGGAACTTAAACACATTTACCAGAAAGAACACATACAACCCCATTAAAAAGTAGGCAAATAACATGAACAGTCACTTCTCAAAAGAAGACATTATACGGCCAACAAACATGTAAGAAGAAGTTCAACATAACTGATCATTAGAGAAATGCAAATCAAAACCATAATGAGACACCATCTCACACCAGTCAGAATGGTGATTATTAAAAGGTCAAGAAACAACAGATGCTGGTGAAGCTGTGGAGAAATAAGAAGACTTTTACATTGTTGGGGTGGGAATGTAAATGAGTGCAACCATTGTGGAAAACAGTGGTGATTCCTCAAAGACCTAGAACCAGAAATACCATTTGACCCACAAATCCCATTACTGGGTATATACCCAAAGGAATATAAAATAGTTCTACCATAAAGACACATACATGTGTATGTTCAATGCAGCGCTATTCACAGTAACAAAGACATGGAGTCAACCCAAATGCCCATCAATGATAGACTGGATTTAAAAATGTGGTATATATACACCATGGAATACTATGCAGCCATAAAAAGGAACAAGATCATGTATTTTTCAAGGACATGGATCAAACTGGAACCCATTATCCTCAGCAAACTAACACAGGAACAGAAAACCAAATTCTGCATGTTCTCACTTACAAGTGAGAGCTGAACAATGAGAACACATGGACACAGGGAGGGGAATAACACACACTGGAGCCTGGCAGGAGGAGGGAGAGCATTAGGATAAATGGTTAATGCATGCAGGGCTTAATACCTAAGTGATAGGCTGATAGGTGTAGCAAACCACCGTGGCTGACATTTACCTATGTAATAAGCCAACACACCCTGCACATGTATCCCAGATCTTAAATAAAATAAATTGAAACCACATCAAATATCTTCTTACACCATGGTAGAATAAAACAAGAAATTAATTCCAAAAATAACTTTCAAAACTGTACAAATAATAGAAATTAAGCAATCTGTTTCTAAATGATTTTGGGGTTAACAATCAAATCAAATGGAAATTTTAAAAATCTTTGAAATGAATGATAAAAGTGACACAAGTTATCAAAATCTCTTGGATACAACAAAAACAGTGCTACAAGGAAAATTTATAGTGCTAAATACCTACATCAAAAATTCTGGGCCAGGTGTGGTGGTTCATGCCTGTAATCTTAACATTTTGAGAGGCCAAGGTGGGTAGATCACTTGAGCCCAAGAGTTTGAGATTAGCCTGGGCAACTGGTGAAACCCTGTCTCTATGAAAAGTACAGAAATTAACTGGGAATGTTGATGCATGCATGTAGCCGTAGCTACTTGGCAGGCTGAGGTGGGAGAATTGCTTGACCCCAGGAGGTTGGGGATGCAGTAAGCCATGATTATGCCACTGCACTCCAGCCTGGGAGATAAAGTGACACCCTGTCTCAAAATAAAATAAATGTCTGAAAGATCACAATTTGACAATCTAACATCACACTTCAAGGAATTACAGAAACAAGAACAAAGCAAACCAAACCAAAGCTAGCAGAGGAAGAAGAATAACAAAGATCAGAGCAGATCTAAATAAAATTGAAACCAAAAAAATACAAAGGATCCGTAAAATGAAATGTTCATCATTTGAAAAGCTAAACAAAATCAATAGACCATTAGCTAGATTCACCAAAAAAGGAGGTAGAAGATTCAAATAAGCTCAATAATAATTGAAAATGAAAACATTACAACCAACACCACAGGAATACAAAAGATCACTTGAGACTGCTGTGAACACCTCTATGCACACAAACTAGAAAATGTAAAAGAAATTGATAAATTTGTGGAAACATGTAATTTTCCTAACTTGAATGAGAAATAAATAGAAATTCTGAACAAACCAATAACAAGCAGTGAGATTGAATCAGAAATAAAAAATTTGCCAACAACTACAGAAAAGCCCAGAGCCAGACAGATTCACCGCTGAATTCTACCAGATGTTCAAAGAAGAATTGGTATCAATTCTACTCAAATTATTCCAAAAGACTGAGAAAGAGGGAATCCTCCCTAACTTATTCTATGGATCCAGTGTCACCCTGATACCAAAGCCAGTCAAGGACATAACAGAAAAAGAAAACTGCAGACCAATATCCCCGATGAAAATAGGTGCAAAAATTCTCAACAAAATACTAGCAAAGTAATCCAATAGCATATCAAAAAATATTTACCATTATCAAGTGGGCTTAATCCCAGGGATGCAGGGATGATTCAACAGACACAAGTCAATACATGTGATTCATCACATAAACAGAATTAAAAACAAATGCCATAGGATCATCTCAATAAATGCACAAAGGGCATTTGATAAATTTCATCTTTGCTTTATGATAAAAACTCTCAACAAACTAGGCATAGAAGGAACATACTTTAAAATAATAAAAGCCATAACAAACCCATAGCCAACATAATACAGAATGGGAAAAAGTTGAAAGCATTCCCCCTTAGAACTGGAACAAGACAAGGATGCCCATTTCCACCATTTCTATTCTACATATTACTGAAGTTCTAGCCTGACCAATCAGGCAAGAGAAAGAAATAAAGAGCATACAGATTGGAAAACAGAAGGTTAAACTATCTCTGTTTGGCAATAACATGATGGTATGCCTAGAAAACCCTAAAGACTCCTCCAAAGGAATCCTACATTTGATAAATGAATTCGATAAAGTCTCATGTTACAAAATCAATGTACACAAATCAGTAGCAGCACTATACACCAACACCAACCAAGCTGAGAATCAAATCAGGAACTCAAATCCTTTTACAATAGCTGGAGAAAAAAACAACTAGGAATATACTTTTTAACCAAGAAGGTGAAAGATCTCTACAAGAACTACAAAACACTTCTGAAAGAAAACATGGATGACACAAATGGAAGCACATTCCATAATCACGAATTTGAAGAATCCATATGAAAATGACCATGCTGTCCAAAGAAATCTACAGATTTCAATGCAATTCCTACCAAAATATCAACATCATTTTTCACTGAGTTAGAAAAAAAAAATCCTAACATTCATTTGTAACAGAAAAAAAAAAAAAAACCCTCAATAGCCAAAGCAATCCTAATCAAAAAGAATGAATCTGGGCCAGGCACACTGGCTCATGCCTGTAATCCCAGCACTTTTTGAGAGGCAGAGGCAGGCAGATCACGTGAGGTCAGGAGTTTGAACCCCTGGTCAACATGGTGAAACCCCATCTCTACTAAAATTACAAAAATTAGCCAGCTGGTGGGCACCTGTAATATCAGATACTCAGGAGGCTGAGCCTGGAGAATCAGTTGAACCCAGAAGGTGGAGACTGCAGTGAGCCAAGATTGCGCCACTGCACTCCAGCCCAGGGAACAGAGTGAGACTCTGACTCAAAAACAAAAACAAAACAAAACAAATGAACAAACAAAAAAACAAATCTGGAGGCATCAAACATTGGTTGACTTCAAATAATACTACAAGCCTATAGCAACCAAAATAGTATGGTAGTGGCATAAAAGTAGACACATAGGCCAATGTAACAGAATTGAGAACCCAGAAATAAAGCCAAATACTTATAATCAAGTTATCTTTGACAAAACATATAAAAACATAAATTTGTAGAGGAATGAAACTGGATCTCTGTCTCTCACCACATACAAATATCAACTCCAGATGGATTAGAGACTTAAATCTAAGACCTGAAACTATAAAAATTCTGTAAAATAAAACCTAGAAAAAATTCTTCTGGACATTTGCCTAGGCAAAGAATTTATGACTATGACCACAAAAGCAAATACAACAAAACAAAAAAATAAACCGATAGGACCTAAGTAAACTAAAAAGCTTCTGTACAGCCAAAGAAAGAACCATCAGAGTACACAGACAAACCACAGAAAGGGAGGAAATACTTGAAAACTATGCACCTGACAAAAGACTAATATCCAGAATCTATGAGGAACTCAAACAAATCAGCAAGAAAAAACAATAATCCCATTAAAAAGTGAACAAATGACATGAATAGACGTTTCTCAAAAGAAGATATGCAAATGGCCAACAAACATGTGAAAAAATGTTCTACACCACCAATCATCAGGGAAATGCAAATTAAAACCATAATGTAGTAACACCTTACCCCAGCCAGAATAGTCATTATTAAAAAGTCAAAAAACAATAAACATTGGTGTGGATGTGGTAAAAATGTATGCTTTTATACATTACTGGTAGGAATGTAAATTACTAAAAACTCTATGAAAAACAGAATGGAAATTTCTCAAAGAACAAAAAGTATATCTATCATTTGATCCAGCAATTCTGCTACTTGGTATACACCCAAAGGAAAAGAAGTCATAATATCAAAAAGACACCTGCACGTGTATGTTTATTGCAGGACAATTCACAGTTGCAAAGACATGGAACCAACTTAACTGCCCAACAACCAATGAGTGGATACAGAAAATGTGGTGTGTATATATATATATACACATAATATATATATATATATACACACGTATATATGTAGATATATATAAAAATATATATATATGTACATATATGGATACATATACATATATACACACACATATATGTGTGCACATGTATACACACATATATATGTGTATATATATATATATATATATATATACACATATATATATGCGCCATGGAATACTACTCAGCCATAAAAATAAATGAAATAATGTCTTTTGCAGTAACTCGTATGGAACCAGAGGCCATTATTCTAATTGAAGGAACTCAACAATGAAAAACCAAATGCCACAGGATCTCACTTGTAAGTGGAAGCTAAGCAATGGGTACACAAAGGCATACATAGTGGTCTAACGGACATTAGAAACTTTAAAGGGAGGAGGGTGGGAGGAGGATGAGGGATAAAAAACTACATATTGGGTACTATTTACCTATTCAGATGACAGGGTACTAAAATTTCAGATTTCATCATCCATGTAACTAAAAACCATGTGTACTCCTAAAGCTATGGAAATATAAATATATAAATAAATAAATAAATAAATAAATAGGAAGAATATGGAGAAAGAGAGGGATAGAAAGCCTACTTTAAATGTGAGGTAATGAAAGGCCTACTTGTTGAGATGATATTTGATCAGCAACTGGAATAAAGTGAGAAAGGGAGCAAGGTAGGTGTCCAGAGCAAAGGCTTTTCAGACCAGGGGAGGAGCAATGAAATGCAAATGCAAAGGCCTGAGAAGGCAGTACTGTTGGTATGTTTAAGAAACAGCTCAGAGGCCCAGCACAGTGAAGACAGATTAGAAAAAACAAGGGGAAGAATAGTAGGAAACAGACCACACAGGGAACTGTAAACCATGTTAAAGACTTTAGGTTTTTATCTGTATGACAGGAAGCCATAGGAATGTTTAAAAAGAGAAGTCATATTATCCAATGGGTTTGTAAAGAATCACTGTAATTGCTGTGTGGAGAATAGATTGTAAGGGAGGTTTATAGTCAAAGCAAGGAGATGAGTTGGATGCTAGAGCTATTTTCCCAGTAAGAAACGTTTGCATAAGGAGTAACGGTAGAGGAGGTAGGAAGCAAAGGCATTCTGGATATACTTTGAAGATAAAGCTGTGTTGGAATTGATGTGAGACATAACAGAAATAATTAAATTGAGGATGGCTCCAAAATGTTGGCCTAAGTTGCAGGTAAGGAGAAATGTCACTTACTGTGATGGGGAAGAAGCATAAGTAGCAAGTTTGAGGTGGGAGTTAGATCAGAAATTTGATTTGGAATAAGTTAAGTAGGCAGTTAGACATATGCATTAGATATATCAGTACCAGGGAAAAAGTCTTGCCTTGGAGTTAATGGTGTCCTCCACTAACTGTAGGGGATACATTCCAAGACTCCCAGTGGATGCCCAAAACCACAGACAGTACCAAACCCTGTATGTATGGTTTTTTTCCTATGCATGCATAACTATGATAAAGTTTAATTTATAAATTAGGCACAGCAAAAGATTAACAGCAATAACTAATAATAAAATAGAACAATTATAACAATATGCTGTAATAAAGGTTATATGAATGTGCTCTGTCTCTCAAAATATCTTATCGTGCTATACAGTGATTAATTGAAACCATGGAACTTAAAAGCACAGATAGAGGGTACTACATGTATACATGTGAGAGCCATTCTTATATATAGTTTTTAATTTTTGGGACCAAATGAGATCACCTATGATGTGAGTACAGACAGAATTGATTAAAGTGCCCTGGAGCACTCTAAGGTTTTAGAGATTGCAAAGATGGAGGATTTAGCAAATGAGACCCAAACTTCAGTACCTCAAAATGTGATTATATTTAGAGATAGGGTCTTTAAAGAGGTGATTATGTTAAAATGAGGTAATTAGGCTACATCCTCATTCAATCTGACTAATGTCCTTATGCAAGGAGGAAATATGGACACAAACAAGTACAAAGGGAAATATCACATGAAGACACAGGAAGGCAGCCCTCTACAAGCCAAGGAGAGAAGCCTCAGAAGAAACCAACCCTGCCAATGCCATGATCTCAGACTTCTAACCTCTAGAATTGTGAGAAAATAAATTAATGCTGTTTAAGCCACCCAGTTTGTGGTACTTTGTTGTTTCAACTCTAGGAAACTAATAAAATTGCCCATTGTATTTGGCTATGTGGTGGTCATTGGTGATCTTGAAATGAGCAATGTCGGTAGACAAATGGGCACTAAAGCCTAAGCAGGGTTTACAACACCGGAGAGGAGATGGCATAATTACGGTGCCAAAGATCAGTTTTCAAAGGAGATAGATTGTATTTCAGCATTTGATGGCATTGCTAAGCGCCCAGCTATTGAATGGGCTGCATGGAGGGGTAGTGATTCTGTTGAATCAAGAGCAGAGTCTGGAAAATTTGTTGTGTCATTAATTCATTTTTTATCCTGAAATTCAGATTCTCTTACTGGGACCATTATGAAAGGAAATTAACCTAACTAGTCAAATTCCCATTATTTGTCTTTTTATTCAACAAGAGTAAAGACTGTGAGGAGATTCTGTTTTCTCAAATGTTCTGATTAGTCGGGCTCTGATTAATTACCTTACATGGAAAGAGGGAAGAATTTCAAAGGCCTCTTATGCGTCATTGAGGTAACTTCATCTTGGCTGATTTTCAGGTTTGAAAAGGTTAATTCCTAATTCTCTTTATGCTTTCCATATGTCAGAGGTTCATTATGTCAAAACAGAAGCTTGCTGCTATATAAAATTTTTTAAACATGGCTTAAGAGCATAGTATATGCTGGTGGATCAAGTAATAATTTAGAATCAGAACAACTCTTAGTTGGTTTGTTCATTCTATTAAGCCACATTTGTTGGCACCAAATTCCTTAGAAGCAGGTAAGGGGATCTGAGTTATGCCTGTTTTACTCCCCAGGGTTCAATTATGTGATATGCCAAGAATGTCTCCCGGGTTGTAGAATGATGCTTTTCACTTCCACCATTAACCTCTTTCAGAGCATTTTTTGAGTCAATCAAAGAAGAATGGTCTCTTTCTCTTGGTGGAGTCCAACTCAAATATCACACTGCTCTGCTCCTGGCCAAAGGTATGGTAATAAAGAAAATGGTAACAACTCAAAAATTTTAAATAGCACATCACATTTGCAGAGCACTTTCACAAATATTATATGGGAAAGTGTGGGCTGTCTGGGTACCCAGAGTAAAGAACCGAGGTCTGAAATTAGGAAATATTTCAAACTTGCCTAGCATTAAATTTCCTTCCTTTGTAGCTCAGGAGAGTGCTTTTATAGCTCACTAATAGGATGCATTTCTGTACCTATAGATAATGCCATTCGGTGTCATCTCACTTTCCCTCTTATCTTACAGCATTTTACAGTCCTTTCATGATTAGGGTATAGTCTGAGAGTCTGAGCTGGGGCTCTTAGGATTTAATGTACTCTTGGTGGTTTGTTGGGGTGAGTTTCTATAGATATAAGCAATATTCTTGGTAGGTAAGGGTCAGTGGTGCTCACTTCCATGCAAGGAAGTTTAAATGCTGATTGGCCCATGATCTAAAGGCTTGCAATTCACTGGAAGAGGCCCTGGAGCTCTGAACTGGGAATGCAGGTAGAACATGAAGGCAAGTTCCTCTACATCTGCTAATAAACCCTAACCCCAAACTGACTCCACTGTTTTGTTCTAGAATGTGTTACTATGGTGTAGGTAAAAGGCTAAACTGAGAGGGTCTGGTGAATATTGTTGCAATTTGAAGGGTCCCAGAGGACCTTTAACTTATGTCAATAGTTATCACAGTTGACTTCTTGAGGCTGAACTTGAGATATTTCACCACCTGTTTGAATGATTTATGGCCTCCATAAAATCTACTTAATGTTAAAGCTTGACTGGTCTCTGGAATCTCACGGAGGTCACAGTTATAAGAAGGACAGGAGTAGGGATGACCATATGCCTTTAAAACCTCATCTGATTCCATAGAAGAAGTTATTGCTCAAAACAAGAACTGTCATCACTATCTTTGCCAATCCTTCTGTGAGTTTCTTTGAAACTGTCTACTTTCCCTGACAGTGTGGCACAGGTGACGTGAACACAGAGCACAATGAGTTAAAAGCACTTTTCTCAGTGTTGTCTTCATGATGCGCATGGAAGGATGTTCAACGCAGAGCTTTGGAGACAGAAGCCTAGATTCCAATCCAACTCCTCTAGTTACCACCTGAATAATTTATCTATTTATAAAATATTTATTTAAACAAAGCCTCAGTTCTTCTAACTTCAAATTGAGGACAATGATGAGACAAAATATTTGTAGAATATTGTAGAGAAGTGATTAATACATAATTGACACTTAATGCTAGTTGTTTCCTTATTCTTTCTCTATTTAGATGAACATTCTGTAAAAATCTACTGAGAGAGAATAGCTACAGATTCCCCCAAACTGAGAGGAGCAAAGAAAAATTGGTTATAATAAATTTCATACTCAGAGAGTCTTTTGTGGGAAGTAAACTTAAACATTATCCGCAGATTTTCTGAGAGTGAAATTTGTTATAATCAATGTTTTTGCCCCTTTCAGTCTTTCTGGAATATGTAGCTATTCTTTCTCTTAGTGGATTTCCACAAAAAGTGATCTAAATAATATAACTACAACTATTACTGGGATGTTGATTTTTTTCAAGTCTACCATTTGAAATAATGCTCTCAACAAAAGCCAGACACAAAAACACTTGAAGAAAGAACTGACATGAATGTTGCCCAGTGAAAATCAGGTGTATTCTAGAACAACCCTGCTCTAAGTTCATACTTCATATTGCCTACCTACTGTATCTGACGTGAGATGATAAAATAGTGGTAAAGATTTGACTTTTATGTGCTATACAACAGTTTATACAGCTCTTTTTACTTGTTTATTTTTTCACAAAATAGTCTTAAGAAACCTCTAAAGTAGTCAAGACAAATAATATCACTATTCTCATTTTAGATTAATAATACCAACTCAGAAAGTCAAAGTATCCAGCCATGTGTAAGTATTGGAACCAGGACCCAAATTCAGGTACAGCTGATATTCAAGCTTAATCTTTTTTCCACTTACTGAGTTGCCTTAGAGTCAGTTAAATCCCCTAAGGGTTTTTTTCTCACATGAATCACCGTTAAGTTAGGTTTCCGACACTGAGAATTCGTGCAGGAAAATTCTAAACCCAAGTGTAAAATATAATGTGTATCCCTTCTAAATTTCGTCCTGATAATTTTGAACATCACTGCAGTCTAGGAATATCTTTGATTTTTGTGTCCAAAGTATTTTTTATCCTTCTTAGCTTTTTTTATCTACAGATTTGACAAGCATGTCTGTTATGCCTTCATCCAGTCATTGAAAATGCTATCCCAAAGTAAAGATATGTGAAAAAAAATCCTCCAGCACATCCCTTAAGAAACACTTCATGTTTGACACCATCTATTCATCAACATGGAGTATAAATTAGTAGTTAACTTATAGGTTCCAGAGTCAAGGGACACAAATTTTATTCCTGGGCCTTCTACCTATGGCAAGACATTGAGGGAGTAACTTCAACTTGTCTAAATACTAATGTCTTTTACCTGCATAATGGAAATAAAAAGAAGATATGCTCATTTGAAAAATAAATAAAATGATGTTATAGATGACAACATCATGACTAGCACATAATCAACTTTTTAAATATAATGGCTGGTGATATTTTTACACGTAGCCTAGTTTTGAGTTCAGGTTACCATGCTATTTCATAATATGTATTTCATCCGGAAGGTTTGATAAAACTGGAAACCTATCACTCAATCACCTTCAAAGATGGACTTGCTGCCCAGCCACAAGGGGAGCAGTCAGTAGACTGCAGATACCTCCAACTTTCAACTCCTCCAGGGTTTGCCTCAGCTGCAAAGCCACCTTGCCATGGTCATGCCCTTCCAGGACAGCCTACATGAAGTGACTGGACGTTGGAGATTATTTAGGTCTAGCCATTTTGGTTCAATGTGGGATAATTTAACAAGCAATACTTTTTCCAGAGCTTCTGATGTTAGAAGTCCTGCATTACAGTTTGGCCTCTCCCTCTACCCAGTCTTGCTTTCTCTCTCTTTCACATGTGTTGATCCCTACATCTTTTTGAGGTGTTTTTTGTTTGTTTGTTTGTTTGTTGAGACAGAGTCTTACTCTGTGGCCCAGACAGGAATGCAGTGGCACATTCACAGCTCACTGTAGCCTCAACCTCCATCCAGGGATACAACCTCTCTCACCTCAGCTTCTGAGTAGATGGCACTACAGGTGCCTGGCTACCACGTTCAGCTAATTTTTATAGTTTTTGTAGAGATGGGGGTCTCACCATGTTGCCCAGGCTCATGTCAAACTCCTGGACTGAGGCAATCCTCCCAACTTGGCCTTCCAAAATGCTTAGATTACAGGCTTGAGCCACTGTGCCCAGCCAACCCTTTCATCTTGCACCTCAAATTCTGTGTCAGCATCTGCTTCTGGGGCTTCTGTGGGGCCATGCTGTGACAGAAAATATTGTTGAATGTGTAGCTGAAATTAAGTTATATTGAATCTGCTCTATCTGTTCTGTTTCCCATATCAAATAAAGAAGTAAATGAATAACAAAAGAAAATTAGTTTTGTTTAACTTGATTTGTACTAAAACATCCCTTTCTCTTACTTAGAGTTAACACTTCTTTTTCCAGGAACCAGCAGTGCAATTGTTGAATGTTTCTTATAACCTTCCCTCTTCCATTCCATTCCCCTCTCCCTGCCCAGGTTTAGAGCTTCATCCTTGTATTAGTTTGGTAGGGCTGCCAGAACACAATATTACAGATGGAGGGGTGGGGAGAGGAGCTTAAATAACAGAAATTTATTTCCTCACAGTTCTGGAGGCTGGAAGTTCGAGAGCAAGGTATTTGCAGAGTTGTTATTATTCTGAGTCTAAGTCCTCCCCCCTTGGCTATTCAATGGCTGTCTTCTCCCTATATTTCACATGATGTTCCCTCTGTGCATGTCTGTGTCCTAATTTCCTCTCCTTATAAAGACACACATCATGTTGAATTAGGGCTCACTCATATGACCTCATTTTACCTTAATTAACACTTTTGAAGCCCTATCTACAAATATAGTCACATTCTGAGGTACTGGGGGTTAGAACTTCAACATATGAATTGTGGGGGAGACATAACTCAGCCCCTAATAGTTCTATATTTTAGGCAGCCTCAAAGATGGCCTCAATGCCCCCTGCCTACTGGCATTCATATCTTTGTGTTATCTCCTCCTCTTAAAATGTGGGCGGGACCTGGTAAATAGCTTCTAATAAGAATAATATGGCAAAATTGATAAAAGATCACTTTCAAGATTAGCTTACAAAAAATAAGCTTCCCCTCTGGATACCCTCTTTTGCTCTGAGGAAAGTTAGCAGCCATGTTGTGAGTCACTCTATGGAGAAAGTCACATGGCAAGGAACAGATGTTTGTAGCCCACAGCCACCAAGGACCTGAGGCCTATGAACAGCCCTGCAAATGAAATTGGAAGTGGATCCTCCCTAAGTCTTGCAATGATTGCAGCCCAGGCCAACAACCCGATTTCAGTCTCATTAAAGATCTTGAGACAGAAGCACCTGGCTTAATCATACCAGGATTCCTGACCCATGGAAACTGTGAGATAATAAATATTTATTGTTGCCTAAATGCCCCACTTAAAATATACAGAATTGCAGAATGGATAAGAATTCACCAACCAAGTATCTGCTGCTTCAAGAGACTTACTTAACGCGTAAGGACTCACATAAACTTAAGGTAAAGGGGTGGAAAAAGACATTCCATGCAAATGGACACCAAAGGTGAAAGGAGTAGCTGTTCTTATATCAGACAAAACAAACCTTAAAGAAACAGAAGTTAAAAAAGACGAAGAGGGACATTATATATAATGATAAAAAGACCTTGTCTAACAGTAAAATATCACACTGCTAAATATATATGCACCTAACACTGGAGCTCCCACATTTATAAAATAATTACTGCTAGACCTAAGAAATGAGATAGACAGCAACACAATAATAGTGGGGGACTTCAATACTCCACTGACAGCACAGGACAGGTCATCAAAAAAGAAAGTCAACAAAGAAACAATGGATTTAAACCATACCCTAGAACAAATTGACTTAACAGATATTTACAGAACATTCTACCCAACAACCACAGAATATACATTCTATTCATCAGTGTATGGAACTTTCTCCAAGACAGATCATATGATAGACCACAAAACAAGTCTCAATAAATTCAAGAAAATTGAGATTATATAAGTGCTCTCTCAGACCACAGTGGAATAAAATTGGAAATCAACTCCAAAGGGAACCTTCAAAACCATGCAAATACATGGAAATTAAATAACATGATCCTGAATGATCACTGGGTCAACAATGAAATCAAAATGAAAATTGAAAAATTTTTTGAAGTGAATAATAACAGTGGCACAACATATCAAAGCCTCTGGGACACAGCAAAGGTGGTGCTAAGAGGATAGTTCATAGCCTTAAATGCCTTCATTGAAAAGTCTGAAAGAGCACAAATACACAATTTAAGGTCACACCTCAAGGAATAATGGAAACAAGAACAAACCAAATCAAAACCCAGCAGAAGAAAGAAAATAACCAAGATCAGAGGAGAACTAAATGAAATTGAAACAAAAAAACTGTAAAAGATAAGTGAAATAAAAAGCTGGTTATCTGAAAAAATAAATAAAATTGATGGAGCATTAGCATGACTAACCAAGAAAAGAAGAGAGAAGATCCAAATAAGCTCAATTAGAAATAAAATGGGAGATATTGCAACTGACACCACAGAAATACAATAAAATATTCAAGGCTACTATGAACACCTTTACATTCATAAACTAGAAAACCTAGAAGAGATTAATAAATTCCTGGAAAGATACAGTCCTCCTAGCTTAAATCAGGAAGAATTAGAAATCCTGAACAGACCAATAACAAGCAGTGAGATTGAAATGGTAATAAAAAAAAAACCAACAAAAAAATAGCCTAGGACTAGATGGATTCACAGTTGAATTCTATCAGACATTCAGAGAAGAATCGGTACCAATCCTATTGACACTATTCCACAAGATAAAGAAAGAGGAAATCCTCCCTAAGTCGTTCTATGAAGTCAATATCTACCTAATATCAAAACCAGGAAAGGACATAACAAAAAAAGAAAACTACAGGCCAATATCCCTGATGAACATAGATGAAAAAATCCTTAACAAAATACTAACTAACAAAATCTAGCAGTGTATCAAAAAGATAATCCATCATGATCAAGTGGGTTTCATACCAGGGATACAGGGATGGTTTAACATATGTAAGTCAATAAATGTAATACACCACATAAACAGAATGAAAAACAAAAATCACATGGTCATTTCAATAGATGCAGAAAAAGCATTTGACAAAATCCAGCATCTCTTTATAATTAAAACCCTCAGCAAAATCAGTATACAAGGAACATACCTCAGTGTAATAAAAGCCATCAATGACAAACCCACAGCCAACATAATACTGAACTACTGAACAAGGAAAAGTTGAAAGCATTCTCTCTGAGAAATGGAACAAGACAAGGATGCCCACTCTCACTACTTCTTTTCAACAGAGTACTGGAAGCCCTAGCCAGAGCAATCAGACAAGAGAAAGAAATAAAGGGCAATCAGACAAGAGAAAGAAATAACGTTTGACTTCCTCTTTACTGAAGAAAAGAGGAAGAAAAGAATCATCGCTGTTTGCTGATGATATGATGGTATAACCAGAAAACTCTAAAGACTTCTCCAAAAAGCTCCTAGAACTGATAAATGAATACAGCAAAATTAATATACATAAAATTAATGTACACAAATCAGTAGCTCTGCTATATACCAACAGTGACCAAGCTGAGAATCAAATCAAGAACTCAACCCCTTTTACAATGGCTGCAAAAATAACACAAATTAAAATATTTAGGAATATACCTAACCAAGGAGGTGAAAGACCTTTATAGGGAAAACTACAAAACACTGCTGAAAGAAATCATAGACAACACAAACAAAGGGAAACACATCTCATGCTCATGGATGGGATGATCAAATCAATATTGTAAAAATGACTATACTGCCAAAAGCAATCTACAAATTCAATGCAATTCCCATCAAAATACCACCATCATTCTTTACAGAACTAGAAAAAAAATCCTAAAATTCATATGGAACTAAAAAAGAGCTCACATAGCTAAAGCAACACTAAGCAAAAAGAACAAATCTGGAGGCATCACATTACCGGATTTCAAACTATACTATAAGACCATAGTCACTAAAACAGCATGGTACTTGTATAAAAATAGGCACATAGACCAATGAAACAGAAGAGAACCCAGAAATAAAGCCAAATACTTACAGCCAAGTGATCTTTGACAAAGCAAACAAAAACATAAAGTAGGGAAAGGGCACCCTATTCAACAAATGGTGCTGAGATAACTGGTAAGCCACAAGTAAGAGATTAAAACTGGATTCTCATCTCTCACCTTATACAAAAATCAACTCAGGATGTATGAAAGACTTAAATCTAAGACCTGAAACTATAAACATTCTAGAAGATAATGTCAGAAAAACCCTTCCAGACATTGACTTTGGCAAAGATTTCATGACCAAGATCCAAAAAGCAAATACAACAAAACAAAGATAAATTGATGGGACTTAATTAATATAATGAGCTTCTGCACAGCAAAAGGAACAGTCAGCAGAGTAAACAGATAACCCAGAGAGGAAGAAAATCTCCACAATCTATATATCCAACAAAGTACTAATATTCAGAATCTACAAGGAACTCAAATTAGCAAGAAAAAAAAAACAAACAATTCCATCAAAAAGTAGGCTAAGTTCATGAATAGACAATTCTCAAAAGAGGATACACAAATGGCCAACAAACACATGAAAAAAATGCTCAACATCACTAATGATCAGGGAGATGCAAATCAAAACCACGATGCAATACCACCTTACTCCTGCAAGAACAGCCATAATCAAAAAATCAAAAAATAATAGATATTGGCCTGGATGCAGTGAAAAGGGAACACTTTTACACTGCTGGTGGGAATGTAAACTAGTAAAACCACTATGGAAAACAATGTGGAGATTCCTTAAGGAACTAAAAGTAGAAATATCATTTGATCCAGCAATCCTACTACTGGGTATCTAGAGAAAAAGAAGTCATTATACGAAAAAGATACTTGCACATGCATGTTCATAGCAGCAGAGTTTGCAATTGCAAAAATATGGAACCAGCCCAAAGGCCCACTAGGAAACTGTAATATATATGTTTATATATACACACAATGGAATACTACTCAGCCATAAAAAGTAATGAATTAATGGCATTTGCAGGAACCTGGATGGGATTGAAGGCTATTATTCTAAGTGAAGTTACTCAGGAATGGAAAACCAAACATTGTATGTGCTCACTTATAAGTGGGAGCTAAGCTATGAGGATGCAAAGTCGTAAGAATGATACAATGGACCTAGGGGACTTGGGCAGAAAGGGTGGGAACATACTGAGGGATAAAAGGCTACAAATTAGGTTCAGTGTATACTGCTTGGGTGATGGGTGCACCAAAATCTCACAAATCACCACTAAAAAACTTATTCATGTAACCAAATACACCTGTTTTCCACAAACCTATGGAAATAAAAAAAAAAAGCTTTGCTGTTTCAAACCACTAAATTTTGAACTAGTCTGTTGTCCAGCAATGGATTGCTAACATATTATCTCTCATCTCTTACCCACATAACCACAAGAGCCTTCTAACTCATCACTGTGCCCATAGACTCTCCCTAGTACATGTTTTATACAGTATTAGAAGTATTTCGGCACAGGTCAAATTGTGTTTTTCCCAAAATTAAACATTATATACCAATTCCTACTTGTTTATTAAATAAAACACAGGCTACATATGGCTTTTCAAAATCTGATCTCAATCTATTTTTACAGTAGTATCTTCCCTTATGTCATTTACAAACCCTAGTATTCTCAAGCCAGAGCCAAACAACTTCTCATATTTTCTATTTTATGCTGTCTTCTCAATTGGAGATATGGATATTCATCTTTATCTCCTATCAAATTTCTTCTCTTTCAAGGGAAATTTCAAATGCCACATATTTGACAAATGAACACCAATGAACTCCCATGACAATGAATCTCCCCTCTTCTCTGTGCTTCTCCAATGCATTCATTGTATCCCCAAAGTCTATTTTAATTGGCCTTTCACTATAGGCTAGGATTTCTATAAGTGTTTCTCTACGTGAAGGTACTCCCTAATGAGACAAATTCTATCTTACTCTTCTATCTTCATATTCCCAATAGTGTATCTTACTCATGGTAGATGCTCACCAGTAAGTTTATCCAATTAATCCTAAAATTGTTTTGGAAATAGATTTGTGTACTCTTTGCTCTCTGGAGTAAAGTGTTACGACATCCCACAGTTCACTCATTTTATATTTACATAGGAGCTCCTTGTCGCCCTACTAAGCATAAGATTTATTTCTCTATCCTACTTAGCCTAGGAGTTAAGAGAGGCCAAGTGGAAACAGAAGAGAAGTGTAGATTGAAAAGGTAGAAGAAAGATCACAGGAAATAAAGAAAGATTTTTCTCATCTAATTTCTTTCCAGGAAAGAAATAAAATTAAAGGGAGTTTAATGTAACACAGACTTGAGTACAAATACCAGGGTTGAGCCTTTTAACTTCAGTTTCTTCAACTGATAAATATAATAATGATAATAACAATAATAATAATAGTATCTTCCATGTAAATTTTTGAGGATGAAATAACACAACCTGTTTGACATTTCATAATGATGTGTTTTTTCACTTCACTTCTCTGCATGGTCCTGCAACTTCATTTCACTTCCAATTTCTTAAAATCCTGTTCAATAACAACCAAAGGAGTTTAAGAAATAGGTAATAAATAAGTGAGAGGAAAAGAAAGATTGTAAGGGAAAGTGGAAAGAAAAAAGACAGAGGTTAGAGAAAGAGAAAAGAGAAAAATATGAGGAAATATGAAGTATGGACAGATTTTTAGAGTTACTTATTGATTTTACATCCTTTACAGCATGCCATAAAGACTCTTCAGAAATATGGAGAATTATCCCAGATATAACTACTCATAGTGAATTTGTGCTAACAAAGTAAGTAAACCAGCATCAAATCTTTTTACGGCCTATTGCAGTTTCAAGAAACACACTGTAACTATTTTTTTCAAAAAAATCTGGAGTGGTGGATTTAATCTGCCAGCTAATTTCCTTGATTTCATGGAGCCTTAAATCAATGCAGTACACATCACATTGCCCAGATGCTTCACCATAATTTTCAAGAAAATATCCCAAGCTTTATACTTTAAGGGGCTCCCAGATAAATATTCCAAGAGCATCTTCCCCTACAAAGGCAGATTGAGCTTGGTGCCCTGAAGCTGTGCAGTTCTCAAGAGAGCAAATCATCAGTATTTTGGTGCCTAGTTTGAGGAATATGAAGTGAGAAATGACTATAGGTATAGCTTCAGGCTCCCCAAACCACCCTATTCTATCTTCTCTGGTGTATGTCACACTACACTATTGAATTATTGCTCTTTTTTTTTTCACTGTGACATCAGAATTTTTTCACCATAAAATAGACTATTCTGTTTAAATGGCACATTCCACTCTAAAAATGGAAACCTCAGAGAAATATGCTAATTGAAGAATCATAAAATTGACATTTTTAAAAACCTCATTTCTCCTGCCACAAGCACAAAATCTTCAAGATGATCATGGGAAAAATATTCTTTCTCATAAATGAAATAGCATACTTACCTTTTTTTATGGATGAGAAGCTTAAACAACTTATATGCCAGAAACTGATATTACATGGAGAACATCAGAAAGGAGCTATAAATTCCAGTGCTAAACCCATTGTATTTCATTAAGAGACATCATAAATTGGGGATATCTTATCTGTAAAAGATCAACAGCAGTCAGGCAGTTTTCTCAGCACCTACATCTTGTTGACACCGCCTAAACTCCTAACAACAAGAGGGCCAGTCTGAGACAGACCAGTCAGAGGAGAGCCAATGAATTCTGAGGTCCAAGAAGAAACTCATTTAATGCATGACTGAAAGACTGTCCTAAAACAGACAAAAGAAGAGCATTGACGTAACACAAGAAACTAACGGCTTCCCCAGAATAAGCAATTATTTCTTTTGGTCCTCTATATTCTAGCCATACTCCCAAGGAACTTGGTCAAGTTTTCTGAACTTAGGTTGTTAATAATTTATATACCTAATCCATATCTTTGTCTTTTAGAATAAAAATGCAAATTTTACAATAGGTCTGATACTCAAGGATATGTACAACAGGTGTATGCCTATTATTAAAATGTTGAAATACATTTTTTTCTTTTTTCTTTCATTCTGTCTTTTTTTTTTTTTTTGAGACAGTCTCATTCTGTCACCTAGGCTGGAGTGCAGTGTCTCTATCTTAGCTCACTGTAACCTCCACCTCCCAGGTTCAAGCGATTCTCATACGTCAGCCTCCTGAGTAGCTGGGATTACAGGTGTGCACCACCACACCCGGCTTATTTTTAGTAGAGACAGGGTTTCACCATATTGGCCAGGCTGCTCTCGAACTCCTGACCTCAAGTGTTCCACCCACCTCGGCCTCCCAAAGTGCTGGGATTACAGGCGTGAGCCACTGCGCCCAGCCTGAAATACTTTTGTATGGCTTAATAATGAACTCCTGAGCCGCTAGAGTGTCCCCATCACCATTGTGGCCACTGTGGCCTCATCCCCAAAAGCCTCTGAATTTTCCCATATGCCAGCACCTGAAGGGCTACTGCCTGGCATCACAGTGGGATGTGCCCCACAACACTGTTTCAGCACCTTATGACTGATGTTCTTTCTGATTGGTTCTTGGCTTTTATAGCTATGCATATTAAATAGTAGCCATGTTTAAAGGATCCCAAAAGATAATGGAAATGAATTAAGTGGGTAGGGGTAGTACAGTAAGAGGTAATGGAAAATGTGGGGACTTGGAGAGTTTCTACCCCTTAAAGAAGATGTTGCTGTATAGCTGTAGAAGATTGTTGCCATGTGGGCATGTAGGTCTATGGTGCTTAATCTTCTGATGCTTCAAAAGAAGCTAAAAATTGTGATTTCAGTGAGAAGTCTCCCAATTTCTTAAAATTGAAAATCAATACAGATGTTTACAAAATACACTGTGGGCCAAACCAAAGCAGATATGGTCTATAGGTCATGAGTTTGTGACCTCTGCATTAAGCATCTAAAGTTTTCATGGGCTTATTAATCTTTTTTTTAATCTGTCATTCTTGAAACAAGCCAGAAGTAAAAATATGGCATACTCAACTATACAGTTATGTAATTTCAAATCACAACTTTCAAATAACTAAATGAAATTGATGATCATATCAAACTCCTTTTTTGCATGTTAGATTTTGCCAAGTATGGCCAAGTACATTATCTCATATTTTCCTCATAAGCAGGGTGAGTGTTATTGCATGTTTTTCACAATTTAAGAAAATTAATACAGAAAGATTATGGAAACAGCCTAACATCACCCACACGCATGGTTGAACTGGGTTTTGAATTGAGCACCAGTGGATTTATGCCTCCTAAACTTTCTTTAAATTATCTACCCTACCCTCGAATTCATTTATTCTAGGCACAATCCCAGACAATTATCCCAGAATAATTTTTAGATCCTGTTTTTAACACTCATTTGAAATTGTCCTTTTATACACCTAAATCACTTCTTACGGGGCAAAAATATGTTGGATTATTGTTCTCAATTTTTTGATAAAGTTACACACCAAGCTCTTTACCATGTGACTGTGTAAGGCTTCCCACTATGGTCAGAGTACATTTACCTGATCAACTGATTTTGGGCCTGGCCAAGTGAATTTCTCTCATAAAAGGACAGGGGAGGAATTGACATTGAACCAGTTCCTAGCTGAGGGCTTAAGAGGCATTCTGTGTTTCCACTCTTTCTCTTGAGCTTTTATAATCTGGTATAAGAGGAGCCTGTCCCAGTCTTCTTTGCTCCTGATTCAATGCCAGATGGAGCCATGTGGAGCAGACCCAGACCTGACCTGCAGCCTGGAGTCAAGTCCTTCCTAATTCAGCCAGGATCAGCAAAACTCCATATAACCCACTGATTGATGAGTGAGAAAAACAAATATTAGTTGCTATAAGGTATTAGGATGAGGGAGGGTGTTTGTCATGCAGCATTGTAGCCATACCTGACAACTACAGTGTTAAAATCATCCTAGTGTAAATAGTAATTTCCATGCTTAGACCTTTGACAATTCATCTTGACAACAGGAAAAATTTTAGAAGTAGCTGAATAAGAGGAATGTATGGTTTTGGAGAATGATGTTCTTTTAATGTCTAGACTAGTACTCCTAAGACAGTTAGATAAGACTCTGAGTAAAGAAAATAGAAAAGAAGAGCATGTTTTCATTGGAATGTAATGAAATTGAATATCAGCTGATTAATGCCCTTTGAAAACAGTGGTATTCAAGGGTTATTGCTGATCCAGACCAGATCAATCACTATTAAGAAAATACATTTGTGAATTTTCTAGTTTGCCAAATAAAAACAAAACAATGCACTTTGTATTCTTTACTGTTTGAGATTCCATATGAACTTTAGGATAGGTTTTTTTTTTATTTCTGCAAAAACATCATTTGAATTTTGAAAGAAATTGTGTTGAATGTGCAGATGTTTGGGGGTAGTATTGACATTTTAACAATATTAAACCTTATCCATTAACACAGGATGTATTTTTATTTATTTATGTCTTTGATTTATTTCAGCAATGTTTTGTCGTTTTCATTGTACAAGTCATTCTCCTCCTTGATTAATTCCTGATATGGTTTGGCTTGGTGTCCCCACCCAAATCTCATCTCAAATTGTAATCCCAACATGTCAAGGGAGAGACCTGGTGAAATGTGGTTGGATCATGTAGGTGGTTTCCCCCATCCTGTTCTCGTGATAGTGAGTGAGTTCTCATGAGATCTGATCCTTTAAAAGTGTTTAGCAATTCCACCCCTTGCACTCTCTCTCTCTCTCCTGCTGCCATGAGATGAGGAGACATGCCTTACTTTTTTTTTTTTTTTTGCCTTCTGCCATTATTGTAAGTTTCCTGAGGCTTCTCAAGCCATGGGGAACTGTGACTCAATTAAACCTTTTTTGTTTGTAAATTATTCAGTCTCAGGCAGTTCTTTATAGCATTGTGAGAATGGACTAATAACAATTCCTAACATTTTTTCAATGCTATTATATTTAGAATTGTTTTTTACGTTTTTTCATACTGTTCCTTGTTAGTATATAGAAATGCATATGATTTTCCTTTGTTGCCTTTACATTCTGCTACTTTTATAAATATGTTTATTAGTTTTTACAAGTTTCTTGTGGAATCTTAAGGTTTTATACATATAAGATTATATTACCTGTTAACAGAGATAATTTTACTTCTGCCTTTCCAGTTTGAATTGCTTTTATTTCTTTCTCTTGCCCACTTTCTCTGGCTAAAAGATTCAGTATTATGTTTAATAGAGGTAGTGAAATAGGCATCCTTGCCTAGTTCCTGATCTTAGAGGAAAAGTTTGTTGTTTGCCATGGGTTTTTCATATACAACTTTTATTGTATTGAGGTAGTTTCCTTCTATTCTGTGTTTATTGAGTGCTTTTATCATGAAAGGGTGTTGCATTTTGTCAAATACTTTTCCTGCCTCAATTGATATGATCAGTCATGTGGAGTTGTTTTTGTTACTTCATTCTGTTAATATGGTGTATTACATTGATTTTCATATGTTGCACCATTCTTACATTCAGGAATAAATTTCACTTGGTCATGGTGTGTAATCTTTTCAATATTCTTCTTAATTTGATTTAATAGTATTTTGTTAAGGATTTTTGCAACAACATTCATACAGGATATTGACCTATAGTTTCCTTTCCTTGTAATGTCTTTGTCTAGTTTCTGTATCAGGCTAATGCTGACTGATAGAGCGAGGTAGGAAGTACCTCCTCTTCTTCAATTTTTTGGAAAAGTTTGAGAGAGATTGGTATTAATTATTTAAATGTTTGGTAGAAATCACCAGTGAAGCCATTAGGTCCGAGGCTTTTCTTTGTCAGGAGATTGTTTATTTTCTTACTTTTGATCTTTTCAGATTTTCTGTTTCTTTATTATTTAGTAGGTTTTTTCTTTCTAGGAAATTGTCCATTTTATGTAGGATATCAATTTGTTGATGTACAATAATTCATAGTATTCACTTTTAGATGTTTCTATTTCTGTAGAATTGGTGATAATATCCTCACTTTCATTTCTGATTTTGGTAATTTGAGTCTTCTGTCTTTTTTTCATAGTTCCTGTAAGCAAAAATTTGTCAATTTTGTTCATCTTTTCAAATAAGCAACTTTTGGTTTCATTTATTTTCTTCATTGTTTTTGTATTCTCTATTTTGTTTATCTTTGCTCTAATCTTTCTAATTTTCTTCCTTCTGCGAGTTTTGGGTTTACTTTCTTCTTTTGCTAGTTTCTTACATTGATTTAGCACTGCTTTCAATACATTATATAAGTTTTGGTATGTTACATTTTCATTTTCATTAATCTGTAAGTATTTTCTAATTTCCCATGTGATTTTTTCTTTGATCCATTGGTTGTTTAAGAGTGTGATGTTCAATTTCAACAAATTTGTAAATTTTCCAGTTTTTCTTCTGTTATTGATTTCTAACTTCACAATCTTACAGTCAGAAAAGATAATTGTATGATACCTTTTTTAATATATTAGGACATAATTTATGGCCTAACATATGATTTATACTGGAAATTGTCTCATGTCCTCTTCAGAAGAATGTATATGCTGTTGTTATTGGATGGAAAGTTCTGTATATGTCTGTGAGAGCTATTTGATTTATTGTGTTGTTCAAGTCCTCTCCTTTTTAATCCTATCTGGTTGTTCTTGTTATTATTAAGGGTGGGATATTGAGGTCTCCAAGCATTATTTCTCTCTTCAATTCTGCCACATTTTTCTTCATAAACTTTGGTGGTATGTTCCTAGGACCATAAGTGTTTATAGTTAGTATATCTTTTTGCTGTATTGAATATTTTGCTAACATATAATATCCTTCTTTTTCTCAAAGTTTATTTTGTCTAATATCAATATAGCCAATCCTTCTGTCTTTTAGTTACTATTTGCATGGAATATCTTTTCCATCCTATCACTTTTAATTTATACATGTCTTTAGGTCTAAAGTGAGTCTCTTGCAAATAACATATAACTGAATCATTTTTAAAATTCATTCTGCCAATTTCTGTCTTTTGATTGGACAGTTTAATATCTATTTACATTTAAACTAAGAGCTTACAAGGAAGAACTTAATTCTGTCATTTTTTATTTCATTTTCATATTTCTTACACTTTTTCCCCCTGCATTACTGTCTTCTTTATGTTTAGATGATTTTTTTCAGTGAAACATTTACATTTATTTCTCATTTCTCTTCATGTATATTCTGCAGCTACTATTTTCTTTGTGGTTACCATGGGGATTATATTTTACTTCCTAAAGTTATAGCACTCTAATTTGAATTTATATTAGCTTAACTTAAATATTGTGCAATAATTTTCTTTCTTTACATCCCCATTCTCACCCTTTTGGTTGTTGATGTCACAAAGTTACATCACTATGTCTTTATACATTGTGTATCCAAAAACAAAAACTGTCAATTTTTGAAAAATATATTAGCCTTTTAAATTATGTAGAAAACAAACTGTAGCTAACGTATTAGCTTTGAACTAATAATCTTTGCAATGTATTGCTCTCTTAAATTGTATAAAAACTAGAGAAATAAACTCCTGTTACAGTAACACTAGCTTTTATAATTGTTCATGTATTTACCTTTATTGAGATCTTTACTTCTTCACACAGCTTCAAGTCACTGTCTAGTGACCTTTCATTTTATCTTGCAAGACTCCCTTGATAATTTCCTGCAGCAAAGTTCTCATGGTTACAAACACCCTGGCTTTTGTACTGTTGGCAATGTTACAATTTCTCCCTCACTTTTGAAGTACAGTTTTTCCAGGTGTAAGATTTTTAGTTGACATTCTTTTTACTTTTCGCAGATTGAACATATCAGTCCACAGCCTTCTGGCTTCCAAATTCTCTGGTGAGAAATCTCTGATATTCTTTTTGAGTATCCCTTGTATATGACAAGCCATGTCCCTTTCATTGCTTTCAAGATTCTCTCTTTATCTTTGTCTGTCAAAAGTTTGATTATTATCTATCTCAGTGCAGATTGCCTTGAGGTTATCTTACTTGGAGCTCATTGAGTTTCTTGAATGTTCTTATTCCTGTCTTGCATCACGTTTGAAAAGTTTACAGCCATGATTTCTTCAAATATCCTCTTTGTCCCTTTCTCTCTCTTATTTTTGGACAGCTGCAATGTATGTGTTGGTCCAGTTGGTGGTGTCCCACAGGTACCTCAGGCTCTGTTCACTTTTTGTCAATCTTTTTTTTGTTCTGCTTCTCAGATTCAGTAATTTCTATTGTCTTATATTCATGTTCACCCATTTCTTTCTTCTGCCTACTCACATTTGCCTTTTAGTCCTTCTAGTAAATTTTTTATTTCAGTTGTACTCTTCAGCTTCACTATTATTTTGTTTCCTTTTAGGTTTTCTATCTCTTCTTTGATATTTTCATTTTCTTCATACCAAGTTTTCTTGACTTTCTCCACATCTTCCTTTAGATCTCTGAGTATCTTTAAGTATATATTTTTTCATTGTTGTAGGCTGTGACTGTGCCAAGAATCAGGAATGTTCAAATATATCTGAGCCTGTTTCTTTCCCTGGGCATGCATGGCCACTTTCTAATTTCCTTCATACATGTAATTACCTTTGAATGTTTTAGTCTTTAATTTTTGACTCCTGAAGGGGAAAAAGAGGAAAATAAGGGTGAGAGGAGAGAAGGGTGCTGGACCCTTAAATCCCCAGAGAGGAAGGGGCATGCAACAATGGAGGAAGGTGCAAAAATAATAGCTCCCTGCATCTTTATCTGCACTTCCATGATCAGAAGCAGCAGTCATTAGTCAAACCACAGATACCCAATATTTGAAGGACAAGGTGCTTTTTGCTCACCCTGTCTCTTTCAAGCTGTTCCTGGAACATGTGCACAGCTATCTGCCACCAGGTTGGAGGGGATAGGTAGCTACTACTGTGCTAAGAGCTAAAATTAATCAAAATTAACTACAATTTACTGTCCAAGCTTTCCTCTGAAATTTGCAAGCTTTTAATAGGCTCCAGATCTCCAAAATAATTACATTAGACAAATTATGCAAGTGCAATTGTTGTCTGGGTGGGGAGCCAAATTTCTGATACTTCCTACTCCACCACTTTCCCAGAATTCTATCTTTTAAAAGATAACATTTTACAGACTGCCTTAAACTAAATAATAGCCAAAAAAAATGTCCCAGGAAAGCATCTTGGCTAATTAAATAAAACATTGAGTAAGTCACCTTTTCAATTAACACTTTCTTTGAGGTAAACTATCAAATGACTGAGTAACACATTCTCACCTCCAGCTAGAAGAGTGTGAATCCTGGCAGCTGGAATATTTCTCATTCTGAATAATTGGCTCAAGACATGAAATTTTTTTAAACTTGATATGTCTTCAGAGAGACACACATTATCAGTGGACTACATAAAACCATGGATTTCAATTGTTGCTTTGCATATCTAGTATATCTGCTGGCTTTTGGAATATGAAGAGGTCATTGCCCTTGGTGTTCAAAATATGTATCACCTATTTTTGAGCTCAGAGTAACAATGGCATTCTTGATTTACCCATTTTGAAAAACCTCAATGAGCTCAGTTATACTCCCTGGTCAGAGCACAGGGAGTTCTCACAAAGTAAGTGCTACCACATAATCTAAGCACTTGTCATCTTTTTTTTAAAGAATTCAAAAGGAGTAAAATACATATAATACTAAACATTTATTGTTTATAATTTAGGAGACTTGGAGTTGCAGGTTGTGATATGCAGGTTGAAAGTTAAGTGCTAAGCTTAGTTCAAAAACCAGTTTTATTTATTCAGTTCTCCCTCTACTTTATTCCTAAATTCAGGCACCAAATATTAAGGATTCTTTCTCTCCCTCTCAGAACTATCCCCCATATAAAATTTTTCATCTCCACCTCACAGTCTTTTGGTCACTGGCATTGTTCATTTCCCAACTACCTCTGCTACCATTCCAATTCATTTACCACATTGTTTCCAAAGTTATCTTTGTAAAACCTAAACATGCTTTTACAAAGTTAGCTTTGTAAAACCTAATCATTTCTATATGTAAAAAAATTTTTGCTTTCTTACATCAAAAGTATAAATTCCAAAGTCCATAGCTTGTTATATATGGTCACTTACAATTTGGGCTCAATCTATCTTCATTGTAGATTCTAAATTTCTACTTCGTGCATACTATAGTTATCACACTATGGCTGGCATCATGATTGTTCAGCCTGGGTAGATGTTCAGGATTATGTCCTCAGAAGCACCTCTTACTTGGTTTAAAGCTATACTATTGCTGTCTTGAAATTCTTAATAATTCTGCCGTTGAATATGTGTTTTGAAAATGAAGTCTAGTGGAATAATGGAGCACATACATGAGCAGAGGAGATAGGCACATTACGGATGTCTGCAGTTCATTGCTGCTGCCTCTGCAAATGTTTGTGATGCCCCATGAACACAGAATTCCATGGACCCACAATGTATGAAAGTTTAGCATGACTCTAAGCAAGTGCAATATGTTTGTGACAACTAAAGCTAAGTAAGTGGTTTCTTTAAAAGACTTGAGAACCTACACTTTTTGTTTTAGCAAGAACTTCCATTGAATGAAGAAAGATGGTGGTGTCATTCTAAAAACCGCAAATGATCAAGTAATCTTTTCATATCTTTTTTTATTCATGTTACTTACCTATATTAAGCAGCTACTTATTTAACATGATGACATAGAAGGAAGGGAAAGATAAGACAACCTATAGTTCTTTTTCCTTTCAGTTATTTCTACTCATCAGTAAGCTGAAGGTGGAGAGTGTTGATATAATATGCACATATCAATATGTGAAATAGAAACAGTTGCATTAGTTTTGTATAGAATTTCCACTCTTATGTAAGAATAAAATACATATGTATGTATTTTCCATGAAATAACTGTATAATTTTGGCTTCTGAGTTAAATGCTCTTATATTTGCATTTAAAACTTGCATGACACAGTATAAAGATGAATGGGAAAATTTAAAATAATAATTTGAATGTTTAGGTTTTTTACATAGGAAGACGCTAAATAGCAAATAAAAAAGGGATTAACAAACACTATAGATATACCTGTAGGAAAAAGTCTTTCACTAAGAAAATATACTCAAAAAATTGCACTGATATTCCAGATAAACATGAAACATGAAAAAAATATAAAAGTTTTAACAGAATTTTTCCTGCATTTCTTAAACAAAGGGGCTGGCATTTTTATTTTTTCACCGAGCTTTGCAAATTATATAGCCAGTCCTGCATCACACTTCTTGTTCATTTTTCAAAACACTAAGCTCCTTTCATAATATATTTATTCTTCTACCTGAATTGCTCTACTCCTAAACCCAAGAACTCCTACACATTCTTCAAAGCCCAATGCAAATGTCACCTTCTCTGTGAAACTTTTCCCAAAGCTCCTAGTACAAAGTTGGTCATTCCCTTCCCACTATAGACTGTGAGGCCTTTGGAAGGAGGTCCTAGGAACAATTACAATATTTATTACATAAGTAACTGTTGGGTTAAAAAATTATTGGATGAGATGGTGGTCAAAGATGATGGGTGAGAAGGGGCTTAAATTCTATGATTTGCATTAGAATCCTACACTCATCTAGAGATGACATTGCTTTTGTCACTTGAGCTCACATTGGTTGCCTAATAAAAGTACTTGAAATTTAAAACAGTTTTCTGCTTATTGAGTCAAGACCCATTTATTTTTCCCTTTTGAGATGAGAGCATGACTCGTACAGCTAAATGTGATCTTATTTCCAGCCATTAAACAATGTTAATTTCATGGGCTATAGAGAGAAGCTTATGCAAATGAATATGGTTTTGTCTGCACACAGCTTATTAATATGAATAGGCTAGCAATTCATGATCCATAGCCTTCCTCAATAGGCATGATTCAGAAGGTCAAGGTTACTTTTTTTCCTGAAAAGAAACTTACATTAATATGCAGATAACTTCTCAGGTGTAGCCTCAGGACCACTCACATTCTAAACAGCTCATTCTACTGTATAAAAAGTCAATGAACTGAAGAGCAAATATTAAAGGAAATCTGAATGTTTTTGTGTAACCCCACGGAATTCAGAGTGGGCAAAAGGATACTACTTGCCGAACTTGATCTGACGCTCTTAACTCATTCAAAAGCATGCCAAACATATCTCCTCTAATGTGTAGCACTTCTGAGCATGGAAATGCAATTTTTCACTGTGAAAGATGATGATATTTCTTGCACTCATGAGAAACCTTAATAGTTTCCATGCATCATTGGTACACATAAGTTATGGATGTTTCATGTTAATATCTGGACAGTATATAATATAGAATATATTCATGAAGAACAAAATGAAAGATCACTTAGCTAAAATAGGTATTTATCAAGTTTGAGTTGTGCTCATCCTTCTTTGTATAAAGCCATTTTTCCTAGAGAAAATATCATTAATTTAGTGTCCCTCAAATGCCAGATTTGTATTGTTTTTCCAACAGTGGGTTAAGGCAGATTGCTTCTGCTCTGATATGGTTTGGCTGTGTCCCCACCCAAATCTCATCTTGAATTGTATTTCCCATAATTCCCACGTGTTGTGGGAGGGATCCAATGGGAGATAATTGAATCATGGGGGTGGTTTCCCCCATACTGTCCTCATGGTAGTGAATAAGTCTCAGGAGATCTGATGATTTTATAATTGGTTTCCCCGTTTGCTTACCTCTCATTTTCTCTCTTGTCTGCTTCCCTGTAAGATGTGCCTTTTGCCTTTCACCATGATTGTGAGTCCTCCCCAAGCTACGTTGAACAGTAAGTCCATTAAACCCCTTTTTCTTTATAAATTATCCAGACTCATGTATGTCTTTATCAGCAGCGTGAAGATTGATTAATATATGGTCTAATCTGGTGTCCCTTGAAATTAAATTGTAAATGTGTAAGATACTTGTTAGGTTAAGGCCCTGAAACATCAGGTTATATATAACCTGAGAAATGCCTGGGTGTCTAAATGAAAATCTACTTTTGGATCTCAGCCTAGCTATGGTGATATTCTAATAAATCAAGATTATCACTGCACATCCAAAATATGAAAGTAGGAATTCTTAAAATTGGAAGAAGTATAGTCCATCTTTCAAGCCATGTTGGAAATCTCTTTTTTGTCAGCATTAAAAGTATGAGACAAAGTAAGAAAATATTAATGAACACAACACTCAAGGAATTCACATACAATCAGTAATAGTGTCCTGCTAATTCTCTATTCAAGGTATCTTTTTCATCTGTTTAACTTCTCTTCATCTACATTCCCCAAAACATAATGGAGGTCACGATGAAATCACATCTGGATTCCTTAAGCATCCCCTTAACAGTCATGGCTCTAGAAATCCTCCTTCCAATCAGTTTTCCACACTACAACCATAATGCTGTTTTGGTCAATTGCTTGCAAAGCTTAAAGCTTTGCAGGGGGTTTTTCATAGTTCTTAAAACCCAAAACACTAAACATGTCTTAGGAGACACCCCTGGCTCCTAGTACTGATTCTCAAGCCTCAGCTTCTACTATTTTCTCTCAGTCTCACCTTTGTTCTTTAATGTTTAGTCCTTTTGAACTCTGACCCCAGATTATCATTCTTGCCATTGTGATTTGGCTAACTCTTACTGAGAATATAAGTCTTAAAAAAATGATGATAGTGCAAAGAATTTCTAACTTCCATATTAGATCCTCAGGATATGAGTGCTATAATACTCTATATTTCCCCTTTCGCCATTTTCATCATGATGGGAGTTCTTCGTTCAATGTCTGTATTTTCTACCTTCTTAAAAATCGGTGAGAGTAGGGATATATCTGGCTTATACAGCACTCTATAGCTAGGATCTAACAGTATTTGGCAAATAATAGATGCTTGATGTTTGCTAAATTCATTGAAAATCAAGGTTAGAAATGCTTCTTGGAGTCTTTTAAGTTACTTAGCCTTAATTACTAATAATCCAGTTAAGGCTAAGTAATTTATAACCTAAACATATTGAGTAGGGGATGGGCAGTGACAACGAAAAGAAAGAAAAAGATATCACAATTTTACTTATATAACTTGGATTTGGTCACTTTATTTCCCTACACCTCTTTTTTTTAATTCATAACAATGACATGGGGATCATGTCACTGACTGTCAGAACTCAGTTACTAATGTGTAAGACTGGTCAAAGCCATGAGTTTTAATCTCAGCCCCAAAATATTCATAGTAGAGGCTTGAAAACCACAAATTTAATATTCCTCCGTGATTAACTTCTCGTTTTTCTATATCTGTTATGTCTATTTATAGACATAAATCTTTATCCATGTTACTATAGATATGAATATATGCATATTTTTCACCTTCTTCATTTATTCTATATTCCCAGGCAGTCATCAAGCTAGGCATCAATACACAGAGCTTTCATTCTTTGTCATAAACCAATGATTCTCAAATACTTTCCTATACTCTTCTCACTGTCAGACCTAAGTATTCAGCTGCCTACTAAGCATCTCCATTCAAATATTCCATAATCATCCCAAACCTGATGTGTTCTAAACTATATTTATTACCTTTATTGTTTTTGAGGAGAATAGAGACGATGGCATAGTAACCTGTTTGTGGTTAATGGTTTGTATAAAATTCATGAAAATTATTTCTCTATAACATTTAACATTAAATATCTTTTGGCTATGCAGTGATGAGAAAATAAGAAGGCAGGAGGACAAGATAACACACTTCAAACCAGATCGCCGACAAGCACTATGCCCTAAGAGCCAAACTTGAGGTTAACAATAATTTTTACAGTTGGATAGCTGCAGGAAAAAGATTACTATGAAATGATTTGAAATCACCAGTGGCTCCATAGATACCACAAGGCAACATTTATGGGACAGGCAGGTGTTTGGAGTGGAGATACTTTCATACATCCTAGGAGCAGAAGATTGAGCTAGATAAAATTGAAGTTCAATTACTGGAATTCTTCTGAACCCTCCCTTGCCTAATGGTACCTGATTGAGCCCTCTCTTGTCTGTTTTCTCCCAGTAAAACTTAGTGGCTCTTCTTTGTCTAATCTGTCCTATGGAACCCTTGTTAGACCTCTTTTGTCCAAACCTTCCCTTGGAGAAGGCCCCTATCACCATAGTGATGACATGGGCATCGTCATTAAACTAACTTTCAATTTTTGATCAAATTTATCATCTTCACTAATAATAACCTCAAGTCTTATGGCCAAGTTAGGGAATTTCTGGGCCAAGCATCTTCCCTCCCATCAACTGCCTTCTTGTATCCTAATTAATTAAAAATAATTCTTTTCACTAAATTCAGAAACCTACAAGACATCTTAGATATACTCACTCTTTACTCCTGGCCCATCTAACTAGCCACAAAATTATGTTAACTGTACTTCCTAAATAGTTTTCCACTACCATTATCTCAGTTCAGGTTACCATCAAATCTCACTTGCATAATGTCAACAGATTTCTAAATGTTCTCCTTGTATAAGTTTCTACTTCCAACCCCATCTATTATTCTCCTCCTATTCTCATTTACCTTGGCATCAAAGTGATCTTTCTAAAATTCAAAATTTACCAGATCATTCAATTACTAAAAATGTTTCAGTGGCTCTTTTTAAAATATTCCATGTCTTGGCACATAAAGCCCCTATTAGCTAACTCCAGCACAGGTCCGCTCCAGTATTCTACATTCAAGGTGCACCAGGAACTGTGTTTCACCCATCTATGAATTCCTGAAGCTATATTTTGGAAGCCCTGGATATCTTATTTTTATTAATGACAATCAATCAATCATATAACCGAAGGTAAAAGAGTCTCAAAATAAAAAGGAGTATTCAATGAGCTGATTTCTAACCAAATAACTGACTACGTTAAGAGAATAGCCCAAAGCCAAGAAAATTGTGTGTGTGTGTGTGTGTGTGTGTGTGTGTGTGTGTGTGTGCGTGTGCATGTTTATTTTTAAGTGGAAAAGTGGAGGGGCTTTTTAAATTTGAATATATAAAGATGACGTTTGGAAAAATATGACAGAAATTTTTGTACATTTTGTTATAAATTCTATTTCAAACTTCAACTTCAAATGGAAGAAAAATATTTGTAAAAAGTAGAAACATAGTATTTGGTCTAAAACACTAATTTAAAAAATACCAATATTTCTTCTGAACTGAACGTAGAAAAGGTAATAGTCAAAAAGCCTAAAAGCATTCCCTAAAATAAATCCATTTTTAATGCAATTTTAAAAGCCTATGTTATTCTTAAAGTCTAAATGGAAGCCTCAATTTTCTTTATTTATTAATGAATTCAAAATATTCAAACTGGCTGTTCTTCCTATTGAAAAGTGCTAGATAGCCAGATGCTGACCCATGGATAACTTAAAAAAAATGAAAGAAAAGCAAAAGAAGAAACTGTTAGCTTTTCAAAAAAGGGTATGGGGGCCGGGCACGGTGGCTCACACTGGTAATCCCAGCACTTTGGGAGGCCGAGACGGGTGGATCGCCTGAGGTCAGGAGTTCGAGGCTAGCCTGGCCAACATGGTGAAACCCCCGTCTCTACTAAAAATACAAAAATTAGCCAGCCACGGAGGCGTAAGCCTGTAATCCCAGCTACTCGGGAGGCTGAGGCAGGAGAATCACTTGAACCTGGGAGGCGGAGGTTGCAGTGAGCCGAGATCGTGCCATTGCACTCCAGCCTGTGATACAAGAGTGAAACTCCGTCTTGAAAAAAAAAGGGTATGGGACTCTGAGAGTAGCATTGCATTTCAAGAATTTAATCTAAAACACCTACATTTCTCTGAGTTGTTCAATCAAAGGATGGTGCACCGGCGTCTATGGAGATGTGTTTGCCCATCTTTTTTCTCCATTTTATAAAGTCTAATCTTCTTATATATTATACAACATCTGTATCTTTTTCATGCTATGTAACTTCCACAGAGCTCATACAATGTAATTAATACACACAACTAGTGCAATCTGGTTTCTGCAGAGCATAAATTAGACACTCAATACATGCTTGTCATTTGAATGAGGCACTCCATCTTAAGTGCTGCCCCTAATTCATTGGTTGGCTACCTACAGAACAATCCATTAGTCTCTTTTTTTATTTCTTAAAATATTTATCTTTATTTCTATCTGCCATGTTCCTAGCCAACTGGGTACAAATATGTCTGGACAGAGATCTCACACCGGGTTTGCTTATGCTATTTCTGCTGCCTGGGATGCCTCCTTAACCACACCCATGTCACTCTTCCTAGTGGAAAACTAGGCTACATCTAAATATCACTCTAAACTCTGACACTTAACTGAAGTGCTCCCTGTTCACTCTAGTTAATAATACTTTCTTCCTCATCCAAATGCATATTGTATTTCATTTGCATCTCTCATGTGGTACTTTTTCTACCTTCCATTCTAATTTTTTTAGCTTATCATTCTTTCTAGAATACAAACTCCTTACACATAGGATCCACATCTAAGTCACTTTAGTTTCACAATTTTCTTGTTCAGTGCTATTTAACTATAAATATATTTTTAAAACAATGCTTTCTACCCATAAGAGAACCCGTTGAAGGTCTTTTAACTTATAGTTTATATACGATTTTAATAAGCTTGATATGAAGGAACAAGAAGTAGGAAAATATAAAAAGCAAACACAAGCCTCTCTAAATCACAGCTCACTGGAATCACTTGTATGAAAACAAATAATCTTTATATACCAGAGGATGTTAGATGCAAGTCAGAGGAATAACTGATGTGCATAAAATATACCCTGAACCTTAAATACTTTAATGTGCTATTTACTATTTATTAATGATACCTTATTTATTATGCAATTATAATAATTCAATAAATTTACACAGTAACTTTTAGTAAATTACTAATAACTATTACTAACAATACCTTATTCACTATTTAGTTATAATAATCTAATAAATTTTTAGGGAGCTTTAACATTTACAAAGCATTTTTACATCTCTTATAAAAGTCTTCACACTATGGCTAAAAAATACATAAATATCAAGCCCACCAGGTTTTGCAGAAAAAAAAACTGAAAGTCAGTGGGTCAAGTTAGATGTTCCTAGGTCATACACTAAAAAGTGGGAAAGTCAAGGTTCAATTCTTAGTGTGGTAACTCTGGGAGTGAAACAGACTGAGTTCTCACTGCCTATGAGACACTGAAAAGAGGGAAACAAAAATAAATGAACAAGCAGTGTGTCGTGTTGTTTTAATGGAGAAAAATGATGAACAGAGAGCAGAACCTTTTGAGATAAAGTGATCAGGGAAAACACCATGGAAAAGGTTATTTTTAAGTTGATGCCTGAATCATGGGAAAGAGCAAAGCATTAAAACAAACAAAAACAGGGAAAGAGCATTCAGGTATAGAAACAGGCTTGCACAAAGGCCTGAAAATGAGAAATTTCAGCCTTCTTCCCATGACATAAAATATCCTTTATGAAGTGGCTTCCAAGTACTAATCACATGCCAGTTGCTCTTCATCCCTTCTAGCCCTCACACTCAAAGACATTCTAAGCATTTCCTGCGCTACATCTTCCTTTATGCTTTTGCAGATACTATTTCCTCTTCCAGGCCTCTCTATATTGAAAACAAATATTGCTCCTCAAAAACTTTTATCAGGAGGACTTCATTCTTTCATCCTTAGCTATATCCCTCACTCCAGTCTAACTAAATGTGTCTCGCCCATATATTTTAAAAGCACTCTCATTTCTTAACAGCTTTAATGAGGAATAATTTACATAATGTAAAATCAACTGTTTTAAGTATACAATTCAATTAACTTTTAGTATATTTACAAGAATTTTACAACTATCATCACAATCTAATTTTAAAACATGTCCATCACTCAAGAAATTTCATGTTCATATATAGTCCCTCCTCATTCCCACCCCCAACCCTATGCAAGCACTAACCTCCTTTCTGTTTCCATAAGATTTACCTTCTCTGAACATTTTACATAAATGGAATCATATATATGATATGTGCTCTACATCTGGTTTCTTCCACTGAGCATGTTTTTGAAGCTCATCTCAGCTGTACATATTTCAGTACTTCTTTCTTTTAATTGATGAGTAGTATTCCATTGCATGGATGTACCATATTGTTTAAATATTCTCCAGTTGGTGGACATTTTTGCCATCTAGGTTTTGTCTGTTGTGAATTACACTGCTGCTTTATTTTCTCTTTGTTTCTACACATCTATCTCCCCCTATTGGACTGTGAGCACCATTACAGCATGCAGCACAGTGCAACTCTTTAGTCTCAGCAACAGCTGTTACTGGTACAGAGAAAGTACTCACAGGTTTGCCGAACTCTGAGCCCAGATCCCCCTCTTCAAAATGGAGGCACTCACAGCCCTCTGAGGCTTACCTACCAGTTGCTCCCCAGGGATTGCTCTTTGGTAGGAAGCTAATTTGCACAAAGAATACTCCCGAGGAGCAGCCTGAATCCAGAGACTGATCTATGTGAGGATGCAAAGACCTGAACCCTTGCCTCCATTCAGCACATCTCTTCAGGGCATTCTAGCCTCATAGCATCCTGTGGGATCTGCCGATGCTTTGGTTACCACTACAGCCCAGTCACTCTCCTCCTACCTAATCCTGCCTTCCTTGTCCTCCCCTCCAACTCCACCGTGTTATGGCTAAGAGCACTCCCTAATAAAACTTCTGAAAGTAAATCTCAGTCTCAAAATCTGTTTTCTGGGGAGCCTAGTCTGCTTGTGGCATGCAATAATATATTGCCCCCTTTTACGTGGTGAGTTCAGACAAGGAAGTTAGCTATTAAGGATATATAATCTTCAATACCCCTTCTTTAATCACAGGCAGTGTGTAGTCTGTTGTTTGTGGTATAGCTGCAACCTAGTGTGTCCGGAATTGGTGGGTTCTTGGTCTCACTGACTTCAAGAACGAAGCTGTGGACCCTCGCGGTGAGTGTTACAGTTCTTAAAGGTGGCGTGTCCGGAGTTTGTTCCTTCTGATGCTTGGATGTGTTCAGAGTTTCTTCCTTCTGGTTGGTCCGTGGTCTCGCTGGCTTCAGGAGTGAAGCTGCAGACCTTCGCGGTGAGTGTTACAGCTCTTAAGGCAGCGCGTCTGGAGTTGTTCCTTCTTCCCGGTGAGTTCGCGGTCTCGCTGGCTTCAGGAGTGAAGCTGCAGACCTTCGCGATGAGTGTTACCAGCTCATAAAGGCAGTGTGGACCCAAAGAGCGAGCAGCAGCAACATTTATTGCAGAGTGAAAGAACAAAGCTCCACACCCAGCAGAAGGGGACCCGAGTGGGTTGCCACTGCAGGCTCCGGCAGCCTGCTTTTATTCTCTTATCTGGCCCCCACCCACATCCTGCTGATTGGTCCATTTTACAGAGAGCCGAGTGGTCTGTTTTGACAGGGCGCTGATTGGTGCGTTTACAATCCCTGAGCTAGACCCAAAGGTTCTCCACGTCCCCACTAGATTAGCTAGACACAGTGTCCACACAAAGGTTCTCCAAGTCCCCACCAGAGTAGCTAGATACAGAGTGTCGATTGCTGCATTCACAAACCCTGAGCTAGACACAGGGTGCTGATTGGTGTGTTTACAAACCTTGAGCTAGACACAGAGTGCCGATTGGTGTATTTACAATCCCTTAGCTAGACATAAAGGTTCTCCAAGTCCCCACCAGACTCAGGAGCCCAGCTGGCTTCACCCAGTGGATCTCGCACTGGGGCTGCCGGTGGAGTTGCCTGCCAGTCCCGCGCCGCGCACACTCCTCAGCCCTTGGGTGGTCGATGGGACTGAGCGCCCTGGAGCAGGGGGTGGCGCTCGTCCGGGAGGCTTGGGCTGCACAGGAGCCCACGGAGGCAGGGGGAGGCTCAGGCATGGCGGGCTGCAGGTCCCGAGCCCTGCCCCGCGGGAAGGCAGCTAAGGCCCCGCGAGAAATCGAGCGCAGCGTCGGTGGGCCGGCACTGCTGGGGGACCCAGCACACCCTCCGCAGCCGTTGGCCCAGGTGCTAAGCCCCTCATTGCCCGGGGCCGGCCGGCCGCTCCAAGTGCGGGGCCCGCCAAGCCCACGCCCACCCGGAACTCCAGCTGGCCTGCAAGCGCCGCGGCGCAGTCCCGGTTCCCGCTCGCGCCTCTCCCGCCACACCTCCCTGCAAGCTAAGGGAGCCAGCTCCGGCCTTGGCCAGCCCAGAAAGGGGCTCCAACAGTGCAGCGGTGGGCTGAAGAGCTCCTCAAGTGCCGCCAAAGTGGGAGCCCAGGCAGAGGAGGCGCCCAGAGCGAGGGAGGGCTGCAAGGGCTGCCAGCACGCCGTCACCTGTCGCTAGTAAGTATAATCTAAGTTCTATCTGACCCTTCAGGATGTTAATCAAGTTTAGCCTGAGGCTGCCTCGTTATATAAGTTCGGCCTAAAGGTTTTTCTGTGTATCATGAACTATAACAAGTAGAGATGTAAGCCGACTTTAGCCCACACCTTTGCCAGTCACTGAGTTTTGGCCAAATGTAGCCAACTGTTCAAACCATGTCCAAATAAGGCAAAGGCCAACCGGTAACCAATCCAGCTGTGTACCTCACTTCCCATTTCTGTACATCATTTCCCTTTATTTTTTTCTAGAAATCTTGTTCCATTACGTGGCTGCACTGGAGTCTCTCTGAATCAGCTGTGATTCTGGGGCCTGCCCAATTAGCAAATTGTTCATTGCTCAACTAAACTCCTTTAAATTTAATTCAGCTGAAACTTTTCTTTTAACAAGAATAAGATCAACTTAACCCCCTTCCCATTCTTTGCTACTTGAACATCAACCGCCATATTCATTATTTCTACAAATTATTGAGGAGTAGGAATAGGAGTTCCTCAGGCTTCCACTCTGCATTTGATTAGTTTACAGACTTTATTGCCCTACCTACTGTCTTTATTTTGAAGTTTATCAATCTAAACAGACCCCTTCCTCAATATTTGCAAAAGTTACACTTACTGTTGAGTACAGTAGATTTTGTTGAATATATGAGGACACAAAGAAAGGGTTTGCACTTTAATAAAACCAACAGTTTCAGTGGAGTACTAGACGTCACTCATCTTAAATTTTCGTTTGTTCTTCCTATGATGAATTTTGCCCTGGTCACTTCATTCCAAGGAGTGTGTCAACCTCATGCCACCTCACTGATTTTTCTCATTCTCCGTGTCTTAATGACTTCTCACTCACTTTTATTTCTTTCCCATTTCCCCTTTCTCTCAGGACCATATTCCTCTCAAATTTTTTTAAATGTAGTTAGTAAAGTTCTCTGTTGCCTTTCTACCCATTCACTCGGAACTCATTTGTATCCCAAATGGCTTTCAAGTCTTTTTCGTTAGATAGCTTTCTCCTAAAAGGAATTCTTGTGCCAGCTATTAAGATAATGTATTTTTTATTTTTACTATGTAATGATGCATAATTCATTGTAGAAAAAATACTAATACATTTGTTATTTAATATTTCTGATTGAAGAATTATTCTTCCTTTCTGAGTTCTATACAGTTGGCACTATACAGACAGGGCAGACTGTCTAAAATGTATGTTTAAGTTTTGGATAAAAGTACTGTGTCAAGGGTCTGCAAGAACACCCTCTAGCTTGATAATTCATTAGAAGACTCACAGGATTCAGAAGCTGTTATAGATGCATTTTACTATGGTGGAAGGATTCAGGTTAAAATTAGCAAAGGAAAAGGGAACATGGGGCAAAGTCTGGGAGAAGCTGAGTCCACGCTTCCTGGTGTTTCTCCCAGTAGAGTCACACATGGATACACATAACTCTCCACGAAACGGTAAGTGACAATACATGTAAAGTGTTGCTAACCAGGGAAACTCACCCTAGTCTTGATGTCCAGGGATTTTATTGGAAGTTAGTTAGTTAAGTATGCAACATCTGCGTGACTAGCTTACCTATGCAGACTCCAGACCCCCAAAGTAAAAACAGGTGTTCACCATAAATCACATTGCTAGCATTACTCTCTGGTCAAACTGGTAAAGCATGCCCCAAGGCCTTAGGCATACAAAAACACTTATCAGGCAGGCATCAAGCTGAGCTCCCATGGACAGCCAGGACCCAGTCTGAAAAACAGGATTTTGTTGGGAATATAGAGAATTTTAGCAACCCAGTCTGTTAGGACATTAATAGATACTATGGTAACTCTAGCATATAATTTCTAGTGTTGCTTCTAGTATCCTATTCATTACATTTATTCATTCATCTAGGCATTATAATAGGATAAGTGTCTCAGAAACATAAATCCAGCCAGTCATGCAGTATGTGTCACTATGAATCAAAGTCCTTCAAAGAAGATACTGGGAAACTTCTTAGCTTCACATCTGTCCCACAGCTGGGAATAACCAGACATTCTGAAGATTACCTTGATGGGTATACAGAACTAGATGTTGTCCCCATTCTGGGAAAGAGGTTGCATGAGATCCCAGCTGATCCTATTATGAACGTACCTATTATGTATCCTATTATGTACCTATTATTTACCAAGTACCTATTATGTATCATATTATGTTCCTGTTATGTACCTACCTATTATGTATCCTATTATGTACCTATTATATATCCTATTATGTACCATGTAGAGTCTTCTCTACCTGGTTCTGTCTATTGTTTTGTCCTTTTGTGCCCATCATGGTTAATCCCACCAGCACTAGGGAAAATATTGAAGCATTACAAAGTGGAGAAGAGTGAGGAAGTAAATCAACTCTTTTTCAGAGACACTGCCCTTTGTGCTGTACAACATCAAAAAATAAGGTTAGTATCTCCTCAAAGACCACTGAATTTGCTAGGACTGTAACCTGAGAAACTGTCTACATCCACTACTCTTTGTACAAAGCAGATTATTAAAACTGGCCCCTTGAAAAGGAGGGCAGAGGCAAAAGCAAGCAGCAAGTACTTCCTGCTGACATAGCTAACAGACCTGCCACTCATTCAGGGTTGCATTTGGTAGAATCTGTCCGTCTTTGTCCCTTTCTTCTTTCCCTGCTTTCTTTCTTCTTTCCATTACATTCCTCCTTCCTTTTATTCCTTTCCTCCACCCCTCTCTCTTTCTCTTTCCAGCCCTTCTTTTCTTCTGTTAACAAATATTCACAGAACTCTACTAGGTCGCAAAAGCTGTACTCTGCACTAAGAATCCAGGAGTAAATAAGGGCAATAGGGCCACTGCCTTCATGAAACTTACAGTTTCACAAGATCCAGCTTTCTAAAGCATAAAAACTTCCATGACCAGCCACTTTTCACATTTGAACACTTGCTTCACTCTCCTGGCTACTCTCTGGTCACTCACCACTGACTCCAACTTAAAGCCCAGTACCTCAAGCCATACTTAGAGTTCTTCCTTGCAGGGCCTCACAATTCACTTTTCTGCTCTGAGCCTCGAGTGTTCTGCATCCTCTGTTGTAATACTCTTTCCACCCAAACCCTTGCCCTTGCCGTGGTTTCTTCTATTCATCCCTCAGGTTTCCTCTTAGTTCTAAAGCAGGGAAGCCTTCTCTGGCTATTCTCTGAGATCAATGCTACTTCTCAAACACCTCCATGCTGGCATGTGAAAGCCACAGGCATAGCAGCTGTCATTTCAAGCTCCATGCCTGAGCCACACAGGGAAACCTTTCCTATGACACATCAAATACACCCACAGGAAGCCATCCCTTTGAATTTTTCTAATTGTGGAATACACTTGAGTAATTTCTGCAGCAAATGAATGCTCTGTCAAGAATTCGAAGGAGAATGTAAAACAAAGAATCAACATCTCACTTCTGCTACTCTGAAGGAAACAGGCACAGGGTTTCTCTATCTTGTTATTAATCCTTTGTTCCCCATTATTCCTTCATTCAACATTCAATAATTGTTTAACTCTATTGTGCCCCCACATAAACAGTTTTCTTCTCAGGGACTCTCACAGTCTTCCTGTTGGCCGTGGTATTAGATTCCTGTTTTGCTACTGTCACAAATTACCACAAGCTTCATGGCTTGAAACAACAAATTAATTTTCTTATACTTATGGGAGTCAAAAGTACAACACAGGTCTCAATGGGTTAAAATCAAGGTGTTCGGGATGTGTTCCTTCTGGAGGCCCTAGGGGATAATTTATTTCCTTGCCTTTTCAGCTTCTAGCAGCTCCTTGCATTACCTGACTTAAATCCTTCCTCCTTCTTCAAAGTCAGCAGCATAGCATCATCAAATCTCCCTGCTCCCTGCTTTCACTGTCACATCTCCTCTGTCTTATAATGACCTTTGTAATTATGTTAAATCCATCCAGATAATCCAGAATAATCTTCCTATTTGGAGACTCTTAATTTAACCACATCTGTCAATTCCTTTCACCATGTATGGTAACATATTCATATGTTCTGGGGATTCAGACATAGACATCTTTGGAGGACCATTATTCTATCTGCCTTAGCCATAAATGGTTTTCTCTGCAGCCACTACAGACATTCTTTCTACTTCATATCAGAAATGTCTTTAAATTACTTGATTCTGCATCCCTCCTGTATTAAGCAATGATGTGAACTGGTCTTGGTATGACTTTAGTGTGTTGGTTTGGGTTTTTTTTTTGTTTGTTTGCTTCTGGTTGGTTGGCTTTTTCCCTGCCTCATTGACCTTGCTACTAACATCCTTGTTATACTCCACCACTAACTGCACCCGGAAGCCTGGCCCTTGGTGACCACATGTATTGCTCTAGTTCGTGTTGGGGGTAAGGAGAGCCTCTCTCCAGCAGTGTTGAAACTATTATAATAGGCTTCCAAGCAGGGCTACCTTGTTCTATCAGTCTCTTGGAGCACCACTTATATTATAGTGCTTTTATTCTCCATTTGCAATCTAGGAAGGCAGGCTTAATTTTTAATCCTGCTATTCCATGGATGTGCTGTGTTACTTTTGGCAAGTGAATTATCCTTCCTCTGCTGTATTTCTCATGTGTAAAATGTATATAATAATATCTACCTTCTAGATTTTTTTGTAAAAATCAACTGAGGTAACACTTGGAATGCTCCTTTTGGGGTACATAGTAGAGGCTGAAGGAATTACATTGATTTGTTGTGACACTGATATGCACAATACACACGTGGAAGAAAACACGAGGGATTCAGCTGGAAAAGTAAGATAAAACGAGGTTGTAAAAGGCCTTGCATGACCAGATAAGGAGGTAACGTGATACCTGGAATCAAACTCAGAGCCTTTTCATGAGCAGACCAGTCTTGGGTGTCCTTCTCTTAAAGTATCCTTTCCTCTCTTGGCCTCAAACAGTTTCTCAAATCTCACTTTATACCAGAAGTCTTTGGTGAACATTTGAAAATTGGCAGCCAACTCCTACTAAAAGCACAATTCACAAGTCTCTGCTTTCTCTTTCTCTCAACACCATCTACAGGATGCCCTGATATTTTTGTCCTCTAAGTAATGCCAGACAGCTTGGCCTAAGTAAATTCTTGGTTTCACAGGCAACTAATAACTCCTAGCCCTATAGGAGCTTCTTATGCTGAACAAGAAGTTGATTAAATTTACACTCAGGTGCTAATACATTATTTATTTACTTAGTTATGTATTCATTGGTGTTACCAAACATTAAAGTAATTTTTTAAAAAGACTTCTGCAGACCTACTCCTCAGTTTCTGTCCCTTCATAACACAAACCTCAGATCTAAAGGCTTGAAGGTGAGAATAATAAATCAAACACTGGTGTCTCGAATTTGTGCCTCCTTCATAGCCTTAACCTCAAATACAATCAGTTTGCAAGTCAAAACAAGATTTTAGCAACTGCCAACTCATCTTGGCATCTGAAAAATCAAGCTGTGTTCTGATGTTTGCTTCATAAATTAGAACCAACAATAAAGATTCTGGAATCAGGGCTTAAGTGGCAATTTTGTTGATGATGCATGACGCAGAACAGAATGCATTTTGCTCGGCCGCACGGAGCTGCCTTGGCAAGGCTGGCAGCAGTAGGGCGTTTTCTGTGTGGGATGTTAGCTAAGGTTTGCAAAAAGCCACCAATTATATACCTTCTGAGTCAAAGAGATGCTTTTCATAGCTATTTATGTACTTTAATGCTAAATGGCCAGAATTCCAGGGGTCATCAAGGACAAGATGATCTTAAATAAAAGTAATAATTTCTGTCCCATTCCAAATTACACAGATAACTTGCATAGGACCATATCAGGGGCAACTACTCTCATAAGCTTTGGGGTAAGGAATTAATTTATCATTGTTAAAGGAGCAACCTGTGTCAGAGAGACACCCAGCACATTGCCTAAGTTCACTTAGGTAACTACAAAGCTGAGACTGATTCCTGATCCATTCTTTCTTTTCTGGCTACCTGGTTCCTGTCTGGGAATGTAATCACTCATTTTTCACCTTTAACTACCTCAACCTGAACCTGCTTGTCTGCCCGATAAGACCTCATTTGTTCCTTTTCATTGCCAGCTTTCCCCAAGGATGCTCATGCTCAAATCTTTACTTCATTCCATTATTGAGTCTTATAATCGAATTTCCATAGTTTCCCACCCCAAAATTAGCCTCTAAAGACCTCTAAATAGTTCCTTTTGAACAACTCAAGGAATATGTGTCATTTCTGTAATTCAGAACTAGGAACCAGATAAATAGGATTCATTGTCATTTTTACCTAATGATATGCATTGTTCCCTAGAGATGAGAAAACTCTGTTTATTGCTACTTTTGATGACTACTATCCCCACTCTCCCCCTTTCTAAACAAAATACAAGTAGAAAGCAATGGACAAAACTAGAACTTATTCTAGAGTTAAAATTGATATTGGATGAAACAGAACATTTTTATGAGCACCATACCTTGGCTAACCTGAATATCACCACACCCACATGTGCAATTTCTCAAAGGTAGAGAGCAATCCTTACCCCTTACCTCCAGTTTGGTGCCTAAAATTGAGGAGATCAGCAGCAGCTATCTCGTGATACATCAGCTATATCAATCACTTTCTAACGGCATATCCCCTGCCCTCCCCTGCCACAGAAATAAACTCTTATCCTGGATTTTTCCTATCCATTATACTTCTGAGAACAGGATCATCCAGGAATGGGTTAAATGCTTTAAATACATGGCATTGTCTCTTACCAAAGGGTATCACTTCACAGTGAAAGTGGGGAGGAAATAAGCTGATGTCCTTTGGGGCTCACTGGAATTATTAGGTAGCCTATCATCTAAAAACACAGCTGTCGGCCGGGTGCGGTGGCTCACACCTGTAATCCCAGCACTTTGGGAGGCCGAGGCAGGCGGATCATGAGGTCAGGAGATCGAGACCATCCTGGCTAACACGGTGAAACCCCATCTCTACTGAAAATACAAAAAATTAGCCGGGCGTGGTGGCGGGCGCCTGTAGTCCCAGCTACTCGGGAGGCTGAGGCAGGAGAATGGCGTGAACCTGGGAGGCGGAGCTTGCAGTGAGCCGAGATCACGCCACTGCACTCCAGCCTGAGCGACAGAGCGAGACTCCGTCTCAAACAAAACAAAAAACAAAAAAACGAAAAAACAGCTGTCTTTACTTTGAACCAGTGACCCACTTATGGTGCTGTTTCTTCCATAGCCAAATTATACAGGTCTAAGAATCAATCACTTTCAAATTTTGTTTTTCATACCAGTAAATCTAAACCCTGGTGTCCTATAGATTTTAGTGACCAAGAAAATGACATCTCCACTCAGACACACAGTAATACTTAGACCAAATAGTAGTTGAAATTGCCATGTGAACATTTCTAGTTTCTTGGACCACTGATTGAACCACTGAGAAATAGTCCCAGTATTGCCCAAATTGATAAAACTAAATATAAGGAGATAATTGGCTTCTACTATATTCCATATGCCAAGAGGGAGTGGGTAGATTTCTGGAACTCCAAGACTTAGAGGGCAACTTTTTTGTATCACCATATCCAAAGGAAAAGGTTAATGGAAAATGACCTCAATTTCATATTGGCAAGACGGCCAAGAACTCAGACCCCACAGGAACGAAGATCACATCTTTTGAATAAATTCTCTATACTGCTGAGGTATTATCTAAAGGCTAAAGAAATGCAGGATATGTGGCAGTAAAAATACTGGTCCCCTCTCTTTTTTCTTTTTAACATGAGAATAATTAATGTAGTCATTGCCAGCTTAATAGTATCCTTTTATCCCACTAGTATATATTAGGTAAATTACTGGTGGTTTTAGCTTCCATTTAATTTACGGATCATGAAAGGGTATGGAGTAACAGCTATATGAGAGTGTGATACAGGTAAAGGAAGAATTAGCATCACCTGGACTGTGTGGATGATGTAAACAAAGGACTTTAGGGGGTCTTCATGATATCACAACCACTGAATTCAGGGACTCTATATGAATTTGGATTTCTTACTATAGATAAGGTAAATGCATTGAAGTTGTATGCATGATTACTGGATCATGTGAGATGCTGGCATCTGTAGAACTATGAGGAAGAAAGCCAGCTCAGAAAACTTTTTAGCCACCTAACTTGCATGCAATCTATTTTAATTATCTTAAGCAACCTACAAGGTCCAACCAAATTAAACATCCTTTTAGAAGAAGGCATTATAGTGCTTACGTATTAGGTACAACAAGAAGGAAAGGAGAAAACATCAAAAAGCACTAGTTACACCTTGCTTCATCTCATACCCTTGGTCCCAAGGTAGATTTCTCTGATCTGTGTATTCCCTAATCTGTTGCAGCCTGCAACAGATTGATCACAATGACCCCTCTAGAACCAAAACATGACTATTGTTTAGACCCTATTATCAGTTGCTTGTTTTATGAAGAAAGTGGAGAGGGTTCAATTTGAGTCTTAGAGTGTCCTCTCAAGATGTACTTTGCAGCAACCATACCTGGATGAGGCTTTCCTGAATGTACCCCTCACTGCTCTCAGCTCCTGACCATTAGAAAAAAAAAAAGCTAGCTTCTTATCATTCTGCTATCTTTCTCCCAAGGTGGGAGGCTTTTCTTTTTAATTGGTTCAAGTTCTTTATCTTACATACACAAATTTGGCAACATTGAAATCAAAACATCTCTCTTGCCAGATCCTGCTAAGCAGCTCAGAATCCTCTTTATCTATTGTATATTTTAAACAAAAATGTTAGCATAGCTGCTGCTTCTCTCTTTCTCAAGGAGTTGTAGATGAGAAATGTAACCACATTCTTCAAATAGACCCTTGATACAGAGGTTGTTTTTACCATTCCTTCCTCTAGCCAGGATGAAATGATTAGAAACTTACTTTGAGGTAGGAAGGCTGTGAGTGGATGAAATCAAAGGGTGATGTATACTGAACAGGATGCTTGAGCTGGCTGCTGTGCCCAGCCTCCCTCTTCTGGCTGTAACTGCACTGCCCAGGCTTCCTGGAAAGCAGGAAGCAGATAAAACCTCTGGAGACCAGAAGTGGCCTTATGACCATAAGGCAGACAATCCGCAAGCCAATTAGAGAAGTATTTCATAGACTGCTAACAAAGATGAGTTGAGGCAATTCACTGTTAACCCATGGAAAACAGAGCTGAAAGAGTAGGCGGAATTTGCTGGTCAGGAGCAAAGTGATCAGCAAGCATTTGGAGCACAGCAGAATCCTGAGTAGTAGAACAAAAACCCTCAAACTTCTGCTGCTATAAGCCCATGATTTACACACAGAACAACCCCTGATTTAGACACAATGCAACACAATGAGTTATTTGACCTTTAGAATTCTGCATCTTGATTTTTTGGATTGCTCATGTTCCTAATCCATGTGTATCTTTATTTGAGAAATCTTGAATTGAATGGATTTATATCCTATGCATTAAAGAAGTCTAACTGAATAGGTGCTTTAAAAATTCAGTTCAGTTCAACTCATATTTATTAAGAACCTTCTAGGTTCTAAGCTGTGTCCTAGATACTGCAGATACAATGATAAATTGTTCATGAAAGCTTCTGCTTCCAGATTTCTCACTGTCCAGCATGGGAGAGAGAAAATTTCTTCATTGTATTATCTTTCATATTCAGGGCAGTATCTTAGGTTTTGTATCATGTATTAGTTAATTTTATCTTCACATAAATTCCACAAATAAATTGTATTCTCACTTAACACATTGTGAAAAGAAGTTCTGAGGGATTAGTTTTCTTACCTAAGACTACAAAACTGGTAACAAGCAGAAAGATAATATAACCTTAGTTGTTCTTATTTAAAATTCAAGCCACCCTCAATACTCCTTGCTGCCTCCCTCACAATAACAACTATTTAATGTATGTTCTATGTTTGACTTCATTTTATCTTACTTAAATATTACAAGGAAGTCTTACTATTCACTCCCACCTTATAGATTTTTTAAAAATTATATTACAGAGGATATAATATAGATGGCAAAGTGACATGTTTAGTGGAGTTATGGCCAAAACCGAGACACATCTGTTTGAAAAGAGTTGTAGAATAGTAGGGAGAAAGCATAAAAGGGTACCATGACCATCTAGTTCCTGTCTTGAAATGTTTCATCTGTGTTCACTTGTACCTAATTTAATTGCAAATTAAAGTAAGGCCCTGTATCTTCTTACAGGTATCCTATAAATAACTTCTTAGGTATCCTATAATCTACATGAGTAGTCATTTAATTGAATTACAATTCTGAATAGACAGAAGAGTTGCCTAGTAAAGACATCCTAGTATACTTATCCTAGGAAGAAGCCTATTATCCTAATATCTTAGTATGGTACTTTGAATTCTCATTGACTATATTATTTGCAAATATAACTATTTTAGGAAAGAAATGACAACCCAGACATTTTTACATGCTTCCTTGGTATTCACTTCTTGCTTTATGTGTCTCAAAGAAGGAAAGGAGTGAGTAATGCTTGGATTTGAAAGCCAATGTACAAGAAAGGTATGAAGGGGCTTGCCAAGCAATTCCACCTACAACCTAGATCTCTGTTAATTTATTAATTCAACCTGTGGCTCTTGAGCACTATCTATAAGCCAGACATATTGATGAATGTCCTGCTTCCAAAATCCATATAAGAGCCTCATGTAGGATCTCATGCATTCGCTTACATCTTCCATTCACCTTATAGTTGAAAGAACTTTGCCTACTGAACTGTAAGTATTAAGTAACAGTGTTTGTATATTAGAGATTAGCGCCATGTACAATTCTCAAATGGAGCTTCTGATTAATATGGCGTACTCAGAGAAATGAACTTAGTTGACAAAATTAAAATGAAAGGCTAAGGAACTTGACATTTTAGTTAGCCTTAACACTTAGATGGAAAAATTTGTGATTGTATTTAAGCTTCTTCAAATATGGAAGATAACTCATAGATTTCCATTTTGCTTTTTCTTAGCAAATCTAGGTTCCAAAGAATTGAGAGTAGGAAAATTGAGCCATACAGTACGTAGCGTTTCATCCTCCTCTGCGTGTAAATGGCACCTTCTCTGTCCAGAATGTGTTCCTTTTCCTGCTTTTTCACTTATTGGTGACTAACTTTGCTCCACAGTTCAGCTTCAAAAACTCTGGGAAGAATATCCTAAAACTGTCATCCCTCCCCACATCTGGGGTAGATTACACTCCTCTAGGATTCCATTGTGAACAAGTAATAAAATGATCACAGAACTTATTGCCCTGTATGGTAATAAGTTTTCTCATCTGTTTTCTTCTCTGTCTTAAGGTTATGACTTGTTCTTTCATCTGGTTCTCTACACCAGGAAAATTTCTGCAACCTAGTAAGCACTCAATAATTGCCTATTAAGTAAATGAGAGAGGATAAATAGCTCACCCAAGGTCATGCAGTTAGTGGCTGAGTTAGATTTGAATCTGAACCTTTTTCCACATACGCTTTCTTACTGTGAAGTATTTTCAAGATAAAGTAAAAGACCCTAATTGGATAACATCATAATACAGGCTGTGTCTGGCAAGAACATCTCAAGCTCTCATCTTTCAAAGGTATTGTTTATGTTCTCTTTTTTGTAAAAAATGTGAACAGCACAGACAATAGCAGTATGATTAGCAGACAAAGTGATTTTGGCAACATAATCTTGTATGAAGAGCTCCTCTAATGCAAATAATTTTAAATAAAACCTAGTGCATATTAATTATACTTTTAGTATACATTGATTGGGAAATACACATACACACAACTCCTTGTAATAATTCCACATTCCCTAGAGATTTGCAACCCACAGGTTGAGAGTCACAAGTTTAGTTGAAAAATCACTGAACTGAATGTAGAGTAACTTGACTTATGGTTCAGCTCTGTTACTGCCTATAGGACCCTAGGCAGGGACTTGACCTCCCAGCTCTTTGAGCCTTCCAGCTCTTTCAACTATAAATGAGGCAATAGACTGAAGACCCTTATGTCAGGCTTTGCACTGCACTGCTTCACACCCCCAAGGTGATGTTCACGTAGATTATAACGCAAATGATGCCCCTTGTAGCCATATAATGCAATAGCATTGCTTAAGAAATTTGCTCCCTTAACAGGTTGACACTAGATTCAGCCCTGCTCTAAATAGACAAAGATTTCAACCATGTCTTCCTAAAAGTGTCAGCCATCCTCATTATCCTCTCATAGTCTTTCACAGCCAACTTGACAACCTGGGAATTATATCAGGCAGTCCTCTGTTCTGATTAGACATTGATACCTTTTATTTGAACCATTCTGACACTTCACTTATACTTTCTCTTTCCTATTGCCTCCTAGCTCATCTACCCTCTTCCAAAACCTTTACCTCTACTCTTTATGGTAAAGGTCTTTTGGAGTTCCCTGGGAATCTTTCTAAGGTGAATCAGGCATTTTAAGGGATTACTAAAAGTTCTGAAGCCTTCCTTCAGAGCCAAATGTACACTTTTTCTCTGAACCACATCTGGCCCTTGTGTCAGTTCCAGGAGAAATGATCAGGAAGATTAGAGATGATAATGACATATTAGCTTATCTCTTCCATTCCCCTGGTTTGCTGTGGAGAAAGGATGACATTGGAAAGGAACTCCTGCCCCCCTGTTCCTCCTGTGGCTCTCACTATTAAACTCTGGAATGTGCCTCTTATTTCTCTTCAAAAATGATTTCTGAAATATAAGTGTTATAAAAAACACATTTAGAAGGAAGGGGAAAAAATACCTGAGAAGGAGGGGGAAAAAAGAAGCAGCAAGAAGGAAGGACCAACCAAAGGGGGAGTCAAGAAAATGCAACACTTGGGGCACTGTAACAAACAGTCTCACATTATTTTATTGAATCCTTTTTTTGAACTTTTATTCTAGGGTCAGGGGTACATGTGCAGGTTTGTTACATAGGTAAACTTATGTCACAGGTGTTTATTGTACAGATTATTTCGTCACACAGGTACTAAACCTAGTACAAAATAGTTATTTTTTTTTTTTTTGCGCTCCTCTGCCTCCTCCTACCCTCCACCCTCATGTAGACCCTAGTGTCTGGTATTTCCCTCTTTGTGCCCATGTGTTGTCATCATTTAGCTCCCACTTATAAGTGAGAACACATGATATTTGGTTTTCTGTTCCTGTGTTAGTTTTCCAAGGATAATGACCTCCAGCTCTATCTATGTTCTCACAAAAGACATGATCTCATTCTTTTTATGGTTGCATAGTATTCCCTGGTGTATAGTTACTACATTTTCTTTATCCAATCTGTCATTGATGGGCATTTGGGTTGATTCCATGTCTTTGCTATTGTGAGTAGTGCTGCAATGAACATACACATGCATGTGTCTTTATGGTAGAATGATTTATATTCCTCTGGGTATGTACCCAGAGGGTACATTGCTGGGATTGCTGGATCAAATGGTAGCTCTGTTTTTAGCTCTTTGAGGAATCCCCACGTTGCTTTCTACAATGATTGAAGTAATTTACACGCCCATCAATGATGTATAAGCATTTCAAGTCTCCTCTCTCCATATCTCAGAAGATTCTTCACAAATCCTATTCTTTACTCTTTGTTAAATAAATTCCTCCATTTATGCATTGTATACATGTCCCGTTTTGGCCATCCTGGTCTGTATATCATAGCCTTAAGTTCCAGTGCCAACCATTAGCCCACCACATTATCTATGTCTTTCTTTGATGAAATTCATAAGATTAATAGACTAATTGGATCCTACCTAGTTGATAAATTAGCGGCCTTAGATCAACATTCCACCCATATCTAGCTAAATGTAGCCAGTTACAGAGATCTAAGAGCCAGTATATATCATGCTGGGAAAACTCCGTTTCCTTGTTCAGACCAACTCGTGTTTAAATCTAGATTTGTCTACTTACATACTGTCTGACCTTGAGCAAACAGCTCAATCTCCATAAGACTCTACTTCACCCTTAAAATAGGAACAATAATAGCATAAGAGATCTTCAAAAAGTTTGTGGAAACATAGAATTAAAAGATAAATAAAAATATAAACTTTATTTCTCGACATAAGCTCTATCAAGTTCAAGAGACTTTTATAAGTGATGCTACCAGCCATTTAGTTTGTCTCTAAAGAACTGAAAGTCTTGGGAATTTAACCATATCAATGCAATCTTTTTTACATTACTAACTGAAAAAAATGGGTGTCCTTTACGGATGTTTTAAGATTGAAAAACAAAAAGAAGGCAGAAGGAATCAAAGCAGGACTGGAAGGTGGATGCATAATAATTTCCCATCAAAACTCAAAATTGCCCTTTTCTGATGAAAGGAATGAAGAGGAACATTGTTGTGGTGAAGAAGAACTCTCTGGTGAAGGTTTCCTAGGTGTTTTTCTGCTAAAGCTTTGGATAACTTTCTCACAGCCCTCTCATAATAAGCAGATTTATAGTTTTTTGGCCCTTTGGACAATCAAAATGCAAAATACCTTGAACATCCCAAAAAACTCTTACCATGACCTTTGCTTTTGACCAGTTTGCCTTTGCTTTGACTGGGCCTCTTTCTCCACTTGGTAGCCATTGTTTTGACTGTGACTTGTCTCCAGTGTTGTACTGGTAAAGCCATGTTTCATTTTCTGTTACAATTCTTCAAAGAAGTAGTTCAAGATTTTGATCCACATGTTTAAAATTTACATCAAAATCTCCATTCTTGTCTGTGGCTGATCTGGATGCAACGGTTTTGGCTCCCATTGAATGGAAACATTGAGTTGAACTTTAATTTTTCAGTCATAATTGTGTAAGCTGAACTTAGTGAGATGTCTGTGGTGTTGGCTATTGTTTCTTCTATTTATCATCGGTACTCTCCAATTAGGATAGAAACAAGATGAAGTTTTTCCTCACAAATTGATGAGGAGGATCTACTGCTGAGGGATTCATCTTCCACGTAGTCTTGTCCCTTCTTTAAAATGAGTTATCCATCTACAAATTGTTCATTTATTTGGGTCACTGTCCCCATAAACTTTGTGTAAAGCATTTAATCATTTTATTATTTTTCATCCAAGCTTCATGATAAATTTGATGTTTGTTCTTCCTTCAATTTTAGCAGAATTTATGTTGCTCTGATGGGGTCTCTTTTGAAACTGATGTCTTATTCTTCTTTGTGCCTCAAACTGAATTCTGTTTAAACATGTTATAATGAGCTAGCACAACTTTATTTTTGTGAGGAAATTGTTTGGGATTCATGAATAGTTTCTTATAGTACATATTTTCCATAAACGTTTTTGAAGTCCCCTCATGTAAGACCAAACTGAGGGCCAGGCTGCTTATTCTTGTGGCCCAATAATGAGATGCAGATGAACTGGGAAAGAAGAGATTTTATTTCTGCACCCAGGTACAGGGAGTAGGCCTGGAAAATATTGCCAGATCAACTCAAAATTACAAAGTTTTCCAGAGCTTATATACCTTCTAAGCTGTATGCCTACGTGCAAGCATGCATTCATCTAAAGACATAAGTGATTAACTTCTTCTAATCTGTAACTAAGATCTGAGTCCTGAAGACCTTCCTCTGGAGCCTCAGTAAATCTACTTAATCCAAATGTGTCCAGGTGCTGGAGTAATTACCCTTGTTTTCTCTCCTGCTAAATCATGGAGGTTTGGGCATTTCCTTAGACCCCCCACCCAATAAACTTGTTTGTGGAGGTCTGGGGAGTTTCTTCAGGCCCCCAATAAAACTTGTTTAATCCTAAGTGGGTCCTGTTAAGAATTCCTTCATTATCTTGTCATAGACCCATTTCAAGACCCAGGAAAGGCCTGGGCAAAACTTTTGGTGTACGTTTGTTACGTTCCAGACTTTGTAAGGGCACTGGGTCTATCAGCTTTTAATATTTAACTTCACCACTCAGTCAGTGCGAAAACAATTGTTACAGAGGCCTGCATTAGTGAGACATGACCTGCTACACTCATTTTTTTCATAGAATTGTTACAAGAAGTAAGTGACAAATACGTAAATCACGAAGCATTTATTAAGTAATCAAAACCATTGACTAGTATTACTATTTAAAAAGGTTGTACTTCTAAGGCTGTAAGAGAAATTTATCTCCTTTATCTTCATTTCTTCACCTAATTTTTATTTAACTTTCAGTTCTCAGCTCAGCTATCATTTCCTCTGCAATGCATCACCTAATATCCTTTAAGATTTTTTTTTTTTTTTTTTTTGAGATGGAGTCTCACTCTGTCGCCCAGGCTGGAGTGCAGTGGTGCAATCTCAGCTCACTGCAAGCTTCGCCTCCTGGGTTCACGCCAATTCTCCTGCCTCAGCCTCCTGAGTAGCTGGGACTACAGGCACCCACCTCCACGCCTGGCTAATTTTTTTTTTTTTTGTGTATTTTTAGTAGAGATGGGGTTTCACTGTGTTAGCCGGGATGGTCTCGATCTCCTGACCTCATGATCTGCCCACCTCGGACTCCCACAGGTCTGGGATTACAGGCGTGAGCCACCGTGCCGGCCAGCTTTAAGATCATTTATGTGTTCCTCCTACCCATTCAGATTCTTTATCAAATACATATCACGCTGTTCTAAAGTTACCTATTTACTGTCTATCTTTACAACTAGTATATAAAACACCTTAGGTTATGGAATGTGTGCTAGTCACCATTATATCACCAGGAGCTAGAACATCATGGCATGCAGTAGTGCCCAATAAGTATTTAATAGACTAAATGAATGAACAAACTTCATAAAATACCACCTCACCTCAGAAAAAAAGTATATTGGGAAATGCAGCTCTGTAAGAAAAATAAAAGCAAGTTCCATCTAAATATCACCAATTATCACATTCTGGTTGAATTGAAACCATTATTTTCTCCTCAGGAGTGTTTCTGATTAACTATGTGACTTTAGCCCAGGAATCACCAAGCAGAAAAGCAAAAGTTAAAGTAGGTTTGTAATCTTTATCTAACAGATGACAAAATTATTTGCTTTTGCTGTGTCTTCATTTTCAAGTGTAGCCAAGATTCCCACTGAGAAAGAGAATTCAGGAGTTTATCTCTCACCTTTGTGAGCAACTTCCACCCCCTCCATCAAAGCTCCATGATGTCACTGTAAATGTCCACTTCCTGATGCAGACAGCTACTCACTTATTGTTTCTGTTTTGTTAAGTTCAGAGGTCATGAAGTTCTCACTTGTGGGCTTTGTGTTGGGCATGCAAGGTGCAAGAAAAGGCAGCAGACTTACTTCCACGAACAGCTTTTCGCCATTTGTAAAAACCCTCTTTGTGAAGACCAACAAAAGAGGCCATGAATTTGAAGTTATGTTAGTCTTTTAAATATTCAATACCATATTTGTCCAATGGGAAGGGTATTAGAGGTTTTCTAGAAATAAATGAGTAGAATGCTTCATTGACTAGTACTCAAACTTTTCCCCAACTACCTTACCTTAAGTTGAAATAACTTGCAAAATGGGGGGACAGAGTACTGGGCCAAAGACAATAGACAATGTATGTATTTCCTAATCAGGCATGCAGTAGAGATAGGACATGCTATAAAGATGGCCCATAACACTGCCCGATTACATGCACCCACCACTCATGTTAATTGTAGAGCAATCTATATCGCCACTATCAGGGTTAGTGGGCAGCAATAGCCCTACTACGAGGTCAGACTTAAGCATGTGCAGAGCTCAGTGTGAACTGGAATTCTGACTTGTATTTTTCTCTTTTCTTTTGGAAAAGACAGTCATGAAGCAGTCTCTATGACTTTGTCATTCCCATATCCTACTCAAAAGGATTTAATAGACTGGTTATGCAAATACTAAACATTGGATTAAAATATATGAGAAGTGCTTTTCAGTCATTTCTATAACATTCATTGTTGGTGTTTTAAAATCTCTCTGAAGAATTCAAGCCACATTGCAGGCATTACCTAATTCAACCTGCCAGTGCTGAGGGAGATATCAGGTTAGTATCATTCTTTTCTGTTTCATCTCAAGGGAAACTGAAGGACGGAACATTGTCCAGAATGTATATGAATCCATAATACAACAAAAACTAAATCAGAGAAAGTCTGGAACCCTACCCAGAAAGTTCAACTAGAATGCCTCATATAAAATTGTTATCAATGTCCTAACTGAATGTTGCAACATTACAGCACAGAGCTTACACTACCCTCATAATATAAAATTGCAGCACCTTTATTTGGTAAATAAGAGAGGCTCTTAAAGCTCTCAAAGTAAGTTGATAATCAGTTCTAGGGTTGAGGCAGTGCCTCAGGGGACAGCAATGTTATAATGCAGTGTTTTCCAGAGTGTGTTCTGGAAAAAAACCTCAAATTAGGTTTTATAAGAAAAGGTCAAATAAATATAGGAATTGCCACATGTATAACTCCCTTTGAATATTTACACTAGCATACAAAAGAACTTTGAGAAACCCTGCAGAAACCCTGCAGTACAAGAATATGCCAAAAAGATATGTATCATTTTTCTTTGTAAACAATGGAAACAGGCTTTGGTTAACTTAACCAAAAAGAAATTTTTGGAAGGATATTGGACAGATTGCTCATGGATTCTACTTGGGAATGAAAAAGTCCTCTAGAAGGACAAGGGCCAGTCAAGGCTCATTTAGGCATTTTAACCAAAATTTATGGATTTTCTTTAGGTCATGTCTGTCAAATAACATGGCTCCAGATTTCTTCCCCCTTCCATTCCCATGTTTACTTTACTTGACTAGAGAGTCTGGCTGGCTTATTGAGGAATCAAGAAAAAAAAAAAAAGAGAAAACCACCTCTGCCCTAGAATATGTCACTGAATTACAGTTTGACCTCAAGCAAATCACTACATGAAGTGATTACTATGCATAATGGACAAAATTATTTCAACAATTGTTTATAGCTCTAATATTATCATCTAAGTTGAATTTTAAGCCTTTAACATTTCTTGATGGTCTTAAGAAACCCCCCCGAATGTTTCTTTGGTTATTTTCCCAAACCTCTTTTTAAACTGTGCTGCACTGTGAGGCAGTTTAGTTTTATTTTTCTCTGTAGTGTTTTCTTTGGGAAATCTGAATTGTGGTCAAAATAAAGCAAAGAGGGACTTGACCTCTAAAATGGAAACTTTTCACTAAAAATTCCTCTTACTATAAAAACCAGTAACAAAAAGTAAGTGAAAAAACAAAGATGGAACTTTATTTTACATACTGATTCTAAGTCCCAAAACTATATGCTTCTGTAAGCTGGCCATGCCCCAGCATTTGCTTGCTGTCACACATGGTAAAAAGATTAGTTGCTTTTTTGGCCAGTTTAGGCTTAATATTCCCTATAAAGCTCTAATGAAAAAAAAATTGTAGGCAGAAAGAAGGAAGCTCTCTCTTCAACCTCTCTGTTTTACCCCCCGAAAAGGAATATTTATCATGTTTCAAGTCACCAGCTGAGAGGCATTTACAAACTATAGGTTATCGTGCATTAAAAATGAAATAAATAGGCCGGGCGTGGTGGCTCATGCCTGTAATCCCAGCACTTTGGGAGGCTGAGGCAGGCGGATCACCTGAGGTCAGGAGTTCCAGACCAGCCTGACCAACATGAAGAAACCCTGTCTCTACTGAAAATACAAAAATTAGCCAGGTGTGGTAGCACATGACTGTAATCCCAGCTACTCGGGAGGCTAAGGCAGAATTGCTTGAACTCGGGAGGTGGAGGCTGCAGTGAGCCGAGATCGCTTCATTGCACTCCAGCCTGGGCAATAGAGCAAAACTGTCTCAAAAGTAAATAAATAAATAAATAAATAAATAAATAAATAAATAAATAAATAAATAAATAAATGTGGTTCTTTTCTTTTCGACTTTTATCCACACAGTCATTGCAACAAAATGACCCATGACCTTTTTTTATTTGCAAGGAAGCTCAGCCATGCCTCTGATGTTGTCTGTCTCCTGTACCCTTTCTGTATCTTATAAGTTTTTCCCTGTTGACATATATGTTCTTATCTCTTTCTTCTTTCTATGCAGATAAAGACTAAAGAAGACCATGGCCTTTTCCCCTGAAAACAGGCCTAAGGTTACGTAAGATTCTAATATTAGGATAGGTGGTAGAAATAGGTTGCCCCCAAGTCAAACAACCCACTCTAATAGAGTTTACAATATTTCTACTTGGAAGACTGGATTCAACCTACCAACAGTGAACTATGAATTTGTTTCCCTTTGCTGTGATTTCTGTATGAAATATGATATACAGAATGGTGTCATTCTGGTTCAGACTTCTAAAATGGATTTGGGTGTAGTCATTCTAAGAAAGACTGCCTGCACAACCTGCAACCTTGAAAAAAAAAACAGTAACTTGGTTGAACCATTTAACTGAACCAAAGTGCCACAACCCCAACATCCTGAAAAATAGCTGAATTTCACCAGTGCTGCAAGTCTTGAATAGCAAAAACCAATGAACTATGGACTTGTGTTTATGCCAGTTGCCTTTGTCAATAATAATTATTTCAAAATAACTTATGTAATCACCCTCCGCTTCCTTTTAAAAATCCCTGTCCCACTCCCTCTCTTCAGAACACAATTTGGCTTCCAGACAGATCTGTGTCTCCCAAATTGCAATTCCTAACACCCCAATTGTCTTACTCATTTGCAGTCTGTTCTTTCACCTCTTCTTGGTTGACACTTATTTGTATATTCATTTCTTCAAAAATGCTTATTAATAAAATACACTAATGTGAACTAGGAGATATAATAGTATAACAAAAACCTGACTATTGACCTTGGAGAGCTTGAAATTCTATAGAAGACTCAAAAATCAACCATATGTAGAAAGATAATATTTTGATAAACAACCAAGTTGATTTTTTTTCTCAAAATTATCCTTTTTGTCCCAGGAGAGGATTAATCAGCTTGAAAAAAAATAGTAAGCTGAGTTTCTGAATGGCTTTTTTTAAAGCTAATTACAGGAATAATTGCCTTGAAAGCCAGTGCGAAGAGGCTTAAAATGAAAGCTTGACTCTGAATATCAAGAGTAGGCAATATATTAAGGAGGTGGGCGCAAAGTTTATCCATAACTTTCTATTAGAATGGCATTCAATGAAGTTGACGGCCATACCACCCTATATGCACCCGATCTTTTCTCATCGCAGATGAAAAGCATTTAATAAGAAATATTTCCACTTTTTTTGCCTGGAAATAGGAGCTTCAGAACTGAAGGAGAGAGCAAAAGAGTAACCCTGTGGTTATTATGGTTTGCACAGAAAGGGCCCCATGACTCTGCTTCCTCTGAGGCAAAACCAGAGAAAATTAGGCTAGAGCATGATCTCCCTGCCTTTGTTGCATCCTGGGAAGAAGGCAAGACTTACAGGAAAGCCAGATTCTACATGGCACCACAACCCTGTGGCTGAGTAAGATGTCTAGGATAATGGGCCTGCAGGCAGCCTCACAGAGTGCAGCAGACTCTAGTGGGATATTGTCTTAGTCCATTCTGATTGCTTTAATGATATACCACAGACTGGATAGCTTATAAACAATGGAAGTGTATTTCTCACTATTCTGGAGGCTGTAAATTCCAAGATCAAGACAGATTCAATGTCTGGAATGGACCCACTTCCTAGTTCATAGATGGTACTTTATCACTGTGTCCTCGAATGTTGGAAGGATTGAGAGGGGATTTCTCTTCTTTAATAAGTGAACAAATCTCATTCATATGGGCTCCACCCCATGACATAATCACCTCCCAAAGGCCTTACTTCCTAATACCATCACCTTAATGGTTAGGATTTTGATATATTTTGTGGAGGCACCAACACTGACCATAGCAGAAATAGAAAATCAACTAAGTTTGAAAGCAACCTTCCTCACTCCCAGCCCTTGCCAACCAAAAGAAAATCAAGTCCTAAAATCAGTCCAGTAGGTCTCCAGGGTAGGATTGAAATAGGACAGAGAGCATGGATGTCCCAATAAGAGATTATTGCAGGATCAGGAGTAGCAGCAATAAATTCCAGCATAAGTAGGAACAAATTGATCTCAGCACAGGTTAGAGAGAACCATTGTGAATAAGGTATCCCTTTCCCTCTCAGATCCAAGAACTCATTTCCTCCCGGGAAAAGGGAAGAGATGGGGGAGAGAAGGCCCTTAAATTGAAAGAATAGTACTTTTGTGAAAGGGACTAAAAAAGTTGTAAGAAGATTGTAGCAAGCTTTAATTGCACCACAAATGGAAATGGAATCCCAGGAGCTAAATCCTGTTGGACAGAAGTGAAGGAAATTATGTCTTTGTACACATTTGTACTTTGTGACTGTGAACATTCATAATAGCACAATTTATAATTACAATATAAAGGTACTATAAAGAAAAAGTATAAAGTGTCATGCAAGTGTACAATAGGTCTTGTCTGGGGTCTATGAAGTGGTTTCTTGGACTCTGTAGAATTGACATTTGGGATGAGACTTGAAGGATGTATGGCAGGTATGCAGGAAAATAGAAGAAGAACACTTCACACACATGGAACAGCAAGTGCAAAGTCCTCAAGACAGGAAGAAATATGATATATCATTGTAAGAGAAAATCAGCCCAAGAGGCTGTAAGATGGAGAACCTACAGAGGTACAAGAAGAAAGCAAGATACAAGGGTTGGGGAGGAGGAGCAGGAACCAGATCCTGCAGGAACTCTTAAGCCTTATTATGCATATTGCTCTTTGTGCTAAGGATGACCCCTTGAAGTATTCTAAGTGTGAAACTGATCAACTGATCCAATTGAATTTATGTCTTGTAAGTAGTACCCTATCAAAATATGAGAAATGGATTATAGGTGGGTAATGATAAAGGCATGGAGACTGTTTGGGGGCAAGTGCAGTGGGGTAGGGATGAGATGATAGAAAAGGACAGGAATAGAGGTGAAAAATGCAGATACATGTGAACAAAATTAAATGTTAAAAATCAAAAGGACTAATTGAAATGAATTGCAAATAGGAGTTGGGAAAACATAGAAGGATTCTGTCCTTGACATTGACATTGACAGCCATGTTTAAACATTCTTACAAACCTTGGTATTAATACTACTGGAATCCTATTATTCCTTTTCATGCATATGACAGTAATCCTGAATATTTTCCTGAATATTCTGAATATCATCCTGAATTGCTGAATCCCGAATCATCCATCAATCCTGAATATCATTCATAAATTGTGCTTCATCTGACTTCTTAAAGATAATGGTTTATAGTTCAAAGTTTAAAAAGCAGTTTATCTAAAAGAATGCTTGAAAATTACTGAAGCTAAAATTAATCAATCATCCTACATTTAAGCAAGCAATTTAAAAACTTGTTTTCAATTTCCAGGTTATTTTTAAGATGTAAAATGACAATTTCCATTGTACGTTTCTCTTCTACTAAGGGTAAAGTAGTCCACATGTACACATACAAACCTTCAAATATGCAGAGTTATCACACACAGAAGTAATTTATTGCCATTTTTCCCCTTAGCTTTCTCCTTGGTTTCACTTAAACTTCTCATTTGTTTACTCAAACTTTAAGAATATAAATATGCTCAAATGGAGTAAAATACTGTACTTCTTTCAGTGTTCAGGAAGTGGAATATGTACTTTCAGAACTTCTTTCTTTTCAAAATGGTAAAGTAGACACATCTGTACATCTGTGGGGTAACAAAGAGACACACATTAAAAATTCTGTGCTTGTCTAGACTTAATCAAACCCATTTCACAGTAGGTGTTAAATGCTTCTAATTAAAGTATTTAAGAAATTTTTAAAAATTCAAGAATGGTAGCAAAATGTAAACATTCAAAAATCAAAATTTTTATTTTCCCCAGGCTCCAGTTTGGTCTCCATAGTAACAAGAATACTTACTGGCTTGATTCTCTGCTAATTGATTATATATATATATATATATATATATATACACACACATACACACACATGTACAAAATGTGTATATGTATATATATACACACACATATGAAATGTGTATATGTATATATATACACATATGAAATGTGTATATATATATATATTTATATATAGAGAGAGAGAGAGAAAGAGAGAGAAGAGAAGTATTAGCAGAGGAAACAGGCTGTCTAATCTATATTCTTTCTTCTCCATGCTTCCCCACATCTCTCTTCTTTCTCATAGCCTCCTAACCAAAATAGATTGATCTTTTCCACGTGGCATTAACATTTCCAGGGGACTCTTCAGTGGGTATGATGGACTGGAATGAGAACGTGAACTGCTTCTCACAAAGGGGATAGGCTACAGAATTTGACACATTATTATGTCATTTGCCAAAATGGGATAAATTGCAAGACTTCCCTTCTATTAGACAAGATAGACACCCTCCCTTTTATTTAAGCTAAAGTATTGCCACCTGAACACATTTATCTGAAGACCGCACTGCACAGAAAGGCAAAGATGACTCCATAGAACGGGTCTGTCTGCTTTCATTCATGGATGGTAGTTAGGAATTAAAAATTAATCTCATTGCAAAGGCTTTTTCCATCTCACTCCTTCATTTCTTTCTCATTGCTTCACCTGTGCCTCACTGCAACTCCTTTTTACAGTTATACAAAAGGCACACCCTTGTAAGTCCTCCTCAACTTCATTTTTCTTGATCTCAAACCAGGAAAAAACAATTAAATATTTATTTTCTCAGTGTTCTATTTAGACAAAAACCACTGTAGAAAAATGAAAAAAGAAAGATTCAAGACACTTGAGAGTGAAACAAAAAAGTGAAATAAAAATCAAGGCTTGAAGCAATATGGTACAGAATTTTAATTCACCTTGAGGATCATTCATTTCAAAGCTCTAGTGAATTTTCTAAGACTGTAGTATCTAGTTCTATTCTTCCACAATATTGGAGTGTTAAATGCAATGCTATCGTAGGAACTGATGACTCAGAGGATTTGTTTGTTTATATAAACTGTTTATCAGAGGAAGTATTTTGGGGGTATGTCTTATTCTCATCTGAACTCCAGATTATTATTTCACCAATCTCAGTTGTTATACAAACTTCTGATAGCAATTTATTGGATGTTACAGAAGCAGCCACTTCCCTTCACAATTTTGTAGAAATGTAAAAAAGTACTTTGTTTTCACTGTTTAGTCATTATAATTGCTCAAGTTTATTAATGGTATATGACTTTACTCTATCTCATTCATTTATCAGGTTAAGCTAGATTATAGTGTTGCAATAAACAACTCCAAAATCTCAGTCACTTAAAATAACATAAGCTAATTTATTGCTCATGGCACATATTTAGCTTGATTTGGTAAGGAAGACTTTGCTCATGATAACTGTTCAGGGCCCAAGGCTGATGGAGTTCACCACTTTAGGATGCTACCACTGCAGAAGTTTGAGGGACTCCATGGTAAGGGAAAGAAGAGCTAGAGAATTAAGCACTATCATTACATGGCTCATCCTGGAAGTGATACTGCATACTTTTGCTCATATTTCATTGGCTTTTAAGTGGTAGACAAGTAAATCAAGGAAACCCTAAAATTGACAAATATTGAGAATGTCTACATCCTTCTTCTCCAGATAAAGCTGTTTGGGGTTCTACCTCATAGATAGCAGGTCCCAGGTGGCTCACATGATTCCTGCCCCCTGGTGTTCATGCCCTATAGAACCCTTCAGGCCTTGTGTTTGGGCTGGACCTGCTGATATAGTTTGGCTGTGTCCCCACCCAAATCTCACCTTTAATTGTAATAACCCCCACATGTCAAGGGTGGGGCCAGGTGGTGATAATTGAATCATGGGGGTGGTTTCCCCCATACTGTTCTCGTGGTAGTGAATGAATCTCATGATGTCTGATTGTTTTATAAATGGGAGTTCTCCTGCACAAGCTCTGTCTTTCCTGGTGCCACATAAGACATGTCTTGCTACCCCTTCACTTTCTTCCATGATTTTGAGGTCTCCCCAGCCATGTGGAATTGTGAGTCAATTAAACCTCTTTCCTTTATAAATTACCCAGTCCCAGGTATGTCTTTATGAACAAGGTAAGAACAGACTAATACACCTTCATATTAGTTTGCCAGGCTGCAGTACCAAAGTACCATAGAATGGATAATTTAAACAACAAAAATTAATTTTCTCAGTCCTGAAGGCTTGAGATCTGAGATCAAAGTGTTGGCAAGGTTAATTTCTTCTGAGATGTCTCTTCTTGGGTTATTAATACCCATCTTCTTGTGTCTTCACAGGGTTTTTCTTCTATATATGGCTGTGCCTCATCTCCTCTTCTTAAAAGGAGACCAGTCATATTGGATTAGGGCCCACCATAATAAACTCATTTAAACTTACTTACCTCTCTAAAGGCACTATCTCTAAATTTAGTCACATTCTGAGGTACTGTGTGTTAGAGCTTCAACATGAATTTTGGGAAGGACAGAACTCAGCCCATAACAACCTGTGACATGTCTCTAGCCAGTAGAATATGACAAGGGTGATGGGGTCTTGTGGATGTAATTAAGTCCCAAATAAGTTGATTTTCATTTAATCAAAGGGAAAATTATTCTGGATGACACTGTGTTAATCAGACCTAATCCATTAAAAGGAAGACTGGGCTTTTTCTAGGAAGAGAAACTCCCCTCATAGCCTTCATGAAGTAACCAGCCATGTGTCAAATAACTGTAGATGACCTCTAGGACCTAATGGCAACTACCAGCCAATAGCCAGCAAAATTCTGGGGCCTTCAGTCATACGGCTGCAAGAAAATTAATTCTGACAACAACCTGAACTAGCTTGGAGATGAATTCTACCCCTGTTTGGCCTCCAGACAAGAATTCAGCCTTGCCAGCACCTTTATTATAGCTGTGTAAGATCCTGAGCACCAACTGAGCTGTGTTCAGGCTCCTGACCTATGGAAACTCTAAGATAATAAATATGTGTTTTTTAGCTGCTAAATCTGAGATGATTTGTTACTCAGCAATATAAACTAATACATAGCAGTAGTGTCTTTGTTCCCATTTGAGGTGTAGCAATCTGACAACTTGGAAATATGATTTTAGACAATAATTTACCCAACTTTAAAGGGTGTTTCAACGTGTGTGTGTGTGTTTTAATAGCCTCATTCCTAGTTCCTGTGATGCCTCTAACATTATTTTCTCTTTGCCTCATATTTCTTTCCTAGTGTTCATTATCTTTATTTTTAACTATTATTAATATTATTTTTGATTGACAAATATTAATGGTATATATTTATGGGGTACAATGTATTGCTTTGATATACATGTACAGTGTAGAATGATTTAATCAAATTAGTTAACATATTTATCACCTAATTTACCTGTCATAATTATAGTGAGACATTTTAAATTTACTCTTATTTGAAATATGTACTACATTATTATTGACTATAGTCATCTTGCTGTGCATTAGATCTCAAAACCTATTTCTCTTGTTTCTTCAAAACTTTGTAGGCTTTGATTAATAACAACTTCTCATTCTCTCCTTCCCTACACCCTCAGCCTCTGGCAACCATTGTTCTACTCTCTACTTCATAAATTAAACTTTATTTGATTCCACATATAAGTGAGATCATGTAGTATTTGTTTTTCTGTGCCTAGCTTATTTCACTTAGCACATAATGTCCTCCAGCTTCATCCATCTTGTTGCAAATGACAAGACTTCTTTTTTTAAGGCTTAATGATATTCCGTTTTGTAAATATAGTCATGTACTGCATAATGATGTTTTGATCAGGACAGACCAAATATAAGATTGTGGTCCCATAAGATTAGTTTGCATATTAGTTTTTTTTGTGCTGTAACTTTTCTATAGTGAGATGTAATTAGATACACAAATACTTACCATTTTGTTACAATTGCCTAAAGTATTCAGTATAGTAACATGCTCTAAAGGTTTGTAGCCAAGGAGATATAGACTATACCACACATCCTAGGTGTGTAGTAGGCTATACTTGCTAGGTATAAATATACTCTATGATGTTTGCATAACAATGAAATTACCTAACACCACATTTCTCAGAATGTATCTCTGTTGGTAAGTTAAAAATGTAACTATGTCACATTTTCTTTATCAATTTATACACTGATGAACGTTTATGTCCTTCTCATATCTTGGCCATTGTGAACAATGTTGCAATGAACACGGGAATGCATGTATCTCAACATGTTGATTTTATTTGATGTATATATTTAGGTGCTCCACTATTGGGTACACATATATTTACAATTATTATGTCTTCTTGGTGAATTAACCCCTTTATCATTATATAAGGACCTTCTTTTTCTCTTTTTATAGTTTTTGACAGTCTGTTTTGTGTGGTGTAAATATAGTTACCTCTCTTCTATTTCAGTCTCCAATTATGTGGAATATCTTTTTCCATTTCTTCATGTTCATTCTTATATGTATCTTTATTAGTAAAGTGAATCTCTTGTAAATTGCATATGATTAGATATTGCTTTTAATCCATTCAGCCACTCTACATCTTTTTGTTAGAAAATTTAATCAATTTACATTCACAGTAATTATTGATATGTAAGGACCTGCTACCATCATTTTGTATTTTGTTTTCTGACTGTTTTCTGCGTCTTTTGTTTCTTTCATCCTCTCTTGCTCTCTTTCTTTGTGGTTTGATGGTTTCCTGTGATGGTTTGCTTTGAATCCTTTTTATATTTTGTGCAACTACTATAGGTTTTTTTCTCTGTGGTAAAAATGAGGCTTATATATCCTCAAAACAGGCTACCATAAGCTGACAACAACTTCACTTTAATCACCTAAAGTTCTACATGTTCACTCCCTCTCCCCCAATCTTATGTGATTTTGATGTCAAATTTTATTTTTTGTGATTTGTATCTCTTAAAATGTGTTGTAAGTATAGCTGTTTTTAAAAATTTTGTCTCTTATTTTTCCTAATAGGGATAAAATTTCTTTATACGCAACTCTTGAGTATTAGAGAATTCTGAGTGTTACTATGTATTACTTACACTATTGACTTGTTTACTTTTATATGTTTTTGTTATTAATTAGCAGCCTTTCATTTCAGCTTGAAGAACTACCCTTAGCTATTCCTATAAAACAGGCCTAGTGGTCACGGACTCCCTTAGGTTTAGTTTGTCTGTGAAAGTTTTATTTCTCCCTCATTTCTGAAGGGCAGTGTTGCTTGGTAAAATATTTTTTTCAGCATTTTGAATATATGATTCCCCTCTCTCCAGGCCTGTAGGGTTTCTCCTGAGAAATCTCCTGAAAACCAAATTAGGGCTGCTTTGAATGCGATATGTTTCTTTTGCCTTGCTACTTTAAGTATTCATTGTCTTTAATTTTTTATAATTTGTTTGTGATATATCTGGTGAACTCCTCTTTATGTTGAATTTGATTGGTGATCTCTGAGCTTCCTGTTTCTTGATGTCATCTTTCCCCAAATTTGGGAAATTTTCAACTATTATTTATAAAAATATGTTTTCTAGGCCTTTTCTTCTCTCTTTTCCTTCATTAATTCTTATTACGAGAAGGTTAATTTGTGATGGTGTCCCATAATTCCTGTAGGTGTTTTTTATTTCTTTTTTGAAACAGAGTCTCACTCTGTGGCCCAGGCTGGAGTGTAGTGGCCTAGTCTTAGCTCACTGCAACCTACATGTCCCAAGCTCAAGTGGTCCTGCCACCTCAGCCTCCCAAGTAACTGGGACTATAGGTATGCCTCACCACACATGGCTAATTTTTCTATTTTCAGATGGGCTTTTTTTCTTTTTGAGATGGAATCTCACTCTGTCGCCCAGGCTGGAGTACAGTGGCACAATCTCCACTCACTGCAAGCTCTGCCTCCCAGGTTCACGCCATTCTCCTGCCTCAGCCTCCCTAGTAGCTGGGACTACAGGCGCCTGCCACCACGCCTGGCTAATTTTTTGTATTTTTAGTAGAGACGGGGTTTCACCATGTTAGCCAGGATGGTCTCGATCTCCTGACCTCGTGATCCACCCGCCTCAGCCTCCCAAAGTGCTGGGATTACAGGCGTGAGCCACTGCGCCCAGCCTCAGATGGGCTTTTTCTTCATGTTGCCCACGCGGGTCTTGAAATCCTGAGTTCAAGCGATCCACCTGCTTCTGCTTCCCAAAGTGCTGGGATTACAGCCGTGATCCCCTTCACCTGGCCTACTCCTTTTTCTTTTTGCTTCTCTGATTGTATAATTTAAAATCTCCTGTCTTCAAACTCATTGATTTTTTATTCTGTTTGATTAAGTTTGCAGCTGAAGCTTTCTATTGAATTTTCAGGTTATTGTATTATTTATATCTATGATTTATATTTGTTTGCTTTTCTTATAATTATTCTTTTTATTTCTATGTCAAACTATTGTTCATGAATCATTTTGCAAGTTTTATTTAATTTTCTACCCATATTTTCTCATAGTTCCCTGAAGTTCTTTAAGACATTTATTGTAAATTATTTGTCAGTAATTTTATAGATCTCCATTTCTTCTTGGCAGATTAATAAGCTTTATTAGTTTCTTTTGGTGATGTCATATTTCCCTGATTTTTCATAATTCTTGTGTTTTTATTTTTATACCCCTGCATTTGAGGGGATGGCTACCTCTTTTGGCCTTTGCAGGTGTTCTTTGTTGGTAATAGATGTTTACAATTTAGTCTACCTTGGGATTCTGGATGGACCAGCTGGTAGCAATCCCAGACATGCAGGCCTTGGTGTCAAGTTCTCTAGTTGGGCTGGGTCACTTCCTATAATCAAGTCAAATGGTATGGCTGGCTGCTCTATGGTCCATTGAGACCACTGCCTGTACTCTACCATCAGGTGGGACTGCTGGCTGGACTCTGCAATGGTCTTTGATCAGGCGGGGCTATGGGTTGTTTTCCCTGGCTTAATGGTACTGTTATTTTATATCTATACTTGTGCAAGGCTGTGTGATGGGTTCCAAGGCTGGATGAGGTCTCTGATGTTGCTGTTCAGCCATACAAGATGGTCAAGACCAGAGGCCATTCTCCACAGATATGTTTAGACTTGGGCTTGCCTTCTGACCTAGGGTAGGCTTAAGCAGAACACCAAGGTTTTGTGGAGTCATTGCTCTGCAGCTTGGGTTGAGCAGGGCCAGATGCTCCCTTCATGGGTAATCACTGACCTGCAGTTGTCTTCTGGCTTTGGGAAGACTTAACAAGATCATATGTGCTTACTTGGATCACCTCTCCTTCAGTAGATTTGGACAGAGCCAGATGTTCACTCTGTGAGTAACTGTTGACCTGCAATTGCTTTCCAATCTGGGCTGAACTAACGTGAGCACCAGAACTTAGCTGGGTTATTTTTCTGTCGTTAAGATTGGACATTGGGCAAGACCAGATGTTCCACCCATGGGAAATCACAGACCTACAGTTGCCTCACAACCTATGGAAGAGCACCTGGGCTGTGTGGAGAAGATGGATAGGGATTTGACCCTAGAAAACCCATGGAACATGTTTCCTGCAGCATAATACTGTGGCTGGCTTCTCTGGTGTGGCACCTTTGTTGGCTGGAATACAGAGGAACCACCAATATCTATGTTTTGTCAATGTGAGTCCCACCTCTGTTCTTTGTTTCTAACTGAACCCAGGTGGCCTGGCCCTGCCAGATTCCTAATGTTTCCTGTGGGACAAGACTGAAGTAAACCTCCTGTAAAGGTTCCCAGAATGGTGGAGAAGATGGATATCTGCTTCCAACTCACTTTTCCCACTGTAGAAACCATGGGTCCAGGGGAATCCTCTGTAGAGCTCTGCAGGATTGAGGTAGTGATGGCATGGTCAAAGAAACTCATTCTCTTGCTGTTCAATCATAGGTTTTTACTCTGTAGCCCAAGGGAGTGTCTGAGTCTCACTCCCGAATTCTAAGCTATTCATAGTAGTATTCTTGCTTGTGGGTAGTTGCTTGTTTGATTTGGGGGCCAGTGGGGAGGGGGTAGGGAGTAAGTGAAGCTGGAGAATTCCTATTCTGCCATGTTTCCGATGTCACTCTTATCATCTAAGTTTCTGTGTGTGTGTGTGTGTGTGTGTGTGTGTGTAACAAAGCAGTCTGTGTATTCTTAAATAAACCCTGTCACTAGATTGTCATGTAGCATTAGATAAGCAATTTGATTGCAACTCCCTCTCTCTCTGTTTTTCCATACAGCTAGTGGAAGCTGTCAAACAAGGCTTGTTGAGCTTGTGGAAAGAATCAGCTTTCAGAAATTGCATCTTGCTACCTAACTGCCATTTCAAGATGGCATGGAATCCAATATTCATTGAGCATTAGTAGAGACTTCCAAGGAACTGGCTTTAGATTGTAAGGAGTTTCAGCAAATGATGAAATAATGTCACAACTGATGCTTTGGGAAACTATAGACCTAGAAAGTTTATGAGGTATTACTTATACATTTAATAAAAGGATTTTAGACTCTTAAAGCAATGTCTGGCATAATAAGTGGCCAAATATGTTTTTTAAATATATGAATGGGCTTTAAATATAATTATTTAGAATAGTCACCCACTTATTCAGTAAACATTTCTGAATGCCTATGACGTGTAAGCCCTGAGCTGTGTGCTGAAAAAGTGTCATGAAAGAAAGAAGGAAATAACTGTTTAAGGCTATGATGAAGATCAGGAAGGTTTAATTTTTTTAAAATAGATTTTAAAAAAATTAAGAGAAAGCTGTCAATTGAAGTTGAGGTGGGGAAAGGTAGTTGGGAAAGAAGGAAAATAATTCAATGCAGAGGACACCACAGGAGCAAAAACTGGGAGGTGTGAGAGTGACTGATTTGTCTGAGATTGGGAGTCATCCCATATGTTAGCAGAAGTGTCTAAAGGAAGGAGCCATAACTAGGAGCTTTCAGACCAGATTTTATTCATAGACAGATTATGTTTTGACTGTACAATGATTGCTAAATTTTTGAATTAGCTGTCGCATTGAAAAGAGCTTGAAATAATGCATAGCCCATATATGTGTTATGTATATGTTTGCTGGTATTATTGAGAAAAATTAAATTACAGGTAAAACTCTAAATTTCTGAAAGATCAAAACTATGGAACCATGGAAACAGTTTACTGGAATAGCTCCTTCAAAGAGGACATGCTGCCTCACAGTCACCACACACGATATGCACCATTCCTCAGTCATGCTCCAAGTCATGTCAAACATTTACACCATTCATTTGGTCCCTGCAGGCGTTTGAGCTTTCAGAACCCTGGTCAAGCACTCAAGTTCAGAGTCTATCACCAACAAAGCATGTGCTTATATGTCATGCTGAGGAGTTTAAACATTTTCATAAAGACAATAGAGAGCTATAAAAATGATTGTAGTTCAGGGAATAACACCATTTTATCTATGTTACGTTAATACTAGGTTTAACCATATGAACTTGTCTCTTTTTTTACTAGTCAAAAACAGCCAAATATCAGCAATTTTCTTTGGTTCTAACTAATGCAAGCATCATTTTAGTTACATATAGTAAATGTACTAGAAAAGAGAAATGAGGAAAAATTGAAGGTAGAAAAACTAGATAAGAATAAATTATAATGACTGATACAAAATAACGACAGCCCAGATTTGGCTAACGTGAGATAATGGCAGTGGAAATGAAGCAACACCATAATTCCCTTAGACAGCTTTCCTACTACCTAGAATTTCGTACATCATATTACATAAAATTATCTGAAGAACAGTCAAAGTCTAGAGGAGAAGATAAGTTTTGCCTTCATCCTTGTAGCTACTGAAAAGTACAAATAACAGCAATAAAACACATTATTTTAAAAACTGAATTCAAATGACACTTTTCCCAAGGATGTCCAGATATTTATAAGCCATTAGCTCATAAATGAGAGGGCATCTTACATACATTAGCTATTTGCCCACTCTCTGCCTCATTTTTCTTATCTAGAAGAGAAATAATAGCATCTACTTAAAAATATATTGTAAGGAATGAATGAATTAATAAATAATAAGTGGTTCAAACATTGCTTAGCATATAGCAAACACCCAATAAAAGTTGACCATATGATTATTACCATTATTTTTAGCAATTTTGTTAATTTACATATGAGAAAAATTAATGCATAGAGAAATAAAGTAATTGATTTGAGCTGTTCCAGGGAGTCAATAACGAAGTCAAAACTAGGATGTAGTGAAGAAGTTCTGAGAGTAGTGAGAAGCAAGAATATAGGACTGAAAGATGGAAAGTCCCCATGAATGTGAAGCGTTGCTGTAGTTGGAGTTTACAAAGGGTATTAGCCATAGAGATATAAGGTGGTGGTGCTTAGACAGTATATAAACTTACACCTAAAAAGGTGCTACAGTTGTTGGTAATGACAAGATGTAGGGTATGACCATGATAGTATGTAAAGTAAAGCAGAATAAAATTATTAGAGAAGATTTCAAAAGACTGAAAAGCCATGGTTTTGTGATGATCATTACTGTGTATATTGAAATTATTAAAGAAGTAAAAAAGGGTTAGTGTTGGAAAGGAAAGATGATGCAGAAGCTAAAATCTTTGAGAAATGAGAGGAAGTGACCCAAGAAATGGAATAATGAGTGGTATAGTCTGGAGACATCTAGTGGTTTTGTGAAGGATAAAGGAAAAATGGTGTGAAAGTAGAAAAAGAAATGTGGATGCCATCTACTCTGTTTCCAGAGTCTATATAATATGAAAGTTTTGGGAGATAGAACAGCCTGTGATTGTGAGGAATGTTGGGGAAACATCTGAGGAAAGCCAGGTTTTTGTTAGTGTAAGAGGATAAAAGAAAGGCTCACAAAACAATTCGAGGTAAAAGATTTTCTGATGATTAGTTTTAGAGAGGCCCAGGAGAGTTTCAGGAGCCAGGGAGGTTTTGGAGATATGGAGGGTGTGGTGTTTGAAATGTTTGTGTCCCTTCAACATTCATGTTGAAACTTAATCCCCAATGCAATAGTATTGCACTGGGGTCTTGAGTTGGTGATTAGGTCATAAGAGTCAACCCTCATGAATGGTGTTAGTGCTTTCATAAAAGGGCTTGAGGGAGTCTGTTTGGCCACTTTTTGGACTTCCGCTATGTATGAAGACACATAGAAGGTGTCATCCATAAGAAACAGCCCTCCTCAGACACCAAATTGGCTGGCATCTTGATCTTGGATTTCCCAGCTTCCAGAACTGTGAGTAATAAATTTCTATTATTTATAAATTACCCAGTCTAAGGTATTTTGTTATAGTAAACCAAATGGACTCATACAGAGGGTTAGAAACTGAGTCAGAACCACTGGGGATTAGAGTCTTGGGTAATGAGGTTTGATTGTGGTTTTCTTGGGATGACTGACCTGATTTGGGATAAAGGTCATGAGGAGATTAGTCCTGAAGATCCCAAGGAAGACAGTGATGAAGAAGCTATGAGTACATAGGAGACAGAAATGTGGGTCAGGGGAGATATTTTCCAGAGCAAGAAGATTTCTTGGCCTTCCCTTAATTGCTAATATTAAATGTGAGATATCCTGCTGAAACATGGTCTTATTTCAAATAGAGGCACTCTTTTCTCTCCAGTCAAATGGCACTCTGCAAGGCAATAGTTCTACCCCAAGCAAACTATATTGCTCTTGATTTTTAGGATAGCCTCCTTAAAATAAGGATCTGGACCTCAGTCTTACGCACATTCTCAATAGTGGCCAATTCTCATCCTTTGAAAAATTTTAGAAATGTCCAGGCCTTCAGAGTAAGAATGTATTAGTCCGTTCTCATGCTGCTTAATAAAGACATACCTGAGACTGTGTAATTTATAAAGGAAAGAGGTTTCATTGACTTACAGTTCTCCATGGCTGGGGAGGCCCTACAATCATGGCAGAAGAGGAAACAAACAGATCCTTCTTCACATGGCAGCAGGAAGAAGAACGGGAGCTGAGTGATGGGGGAGCCCCTTATAAAACCATCAGATCTCCTAAGAACTTACTTACTGTCATGAGAATAGCATGGGGGAAACCACCCCCATGATTCAATTCCTTCCCACTGGGTCCCTCCCACCAAACTTGGAGATTATGGAAACTACAATTCAAAATGAGATTTGGATGGGGACACACAGCCAAACCATATCATTCTGTCCCTGGACCCTCCCAAATCTCATGTCTTCACATTTGAAAACACAATCATGACTTCCCAATAGTCCCCCAAAGTCTTAGCTGATTCCAGAATTAACCCAAAAGTCCAAGTCCAAAATCTCATCTGAGACAAGGCAGGTCTCTTCCACCTATGAGCCTGTAAAATCAAAAGTAAATTGTTACTTTCTAGATACAATGGGGGTACAGCCATTGTGTAAATACACCCATTCCAAAAAGGATAAATTGGCCAAAACAAAGGGGCTATAGAAACCCATGCAAGTCTGAAATTCAATAGGGGAGTCATTAAACCTTAAAGTTTCAAAATGATCTCCTTTGAGTTGATGTCTCACATCCAGGTCATGCTGATGCAAGATGTGGGCTCCCATAGCCTTGGGCAGCTCCACCCCTGTGGCTTTGCAGGGCACAGCCCTCCCACCCCAACTGCTTTCACAGCTGGCGTTGAGTGTCTGTGGCTTTTCCAGATGTATGGTGCAAGCTGTCGGTTGATATACCATTCTGGTGTCTGGAGGATGGTGACTTTCTTCTCAGAGTTCTACTAGGCAGTGCCCCAGTGGGAACTCTGTGTGGGGGCTCTGACCCCACATTTCGTTTCTGCCCTGTCCTAGCAGAGGTTCTCAATGAGAACTCTACCCCTGCATCAACTTACTGCCTGGACATCCAGGCCTTTCCATACACCCTCTGAAATCTAGGCAGAGGTTTCCAAACCTCAATTCTTGTCTTCTGTGCACCTGCAGGACTAACACCACATGGAAGTTGCCAAGGCTGGGGGCTTGCACTCTCTGAAGCAATGTCCTTTGCCCATTTTAGCCATGGCTAGAGCAACTAGGATGCAGTTCAAAGGCTGCACAACGCAGAGGTGCCCTGGACCCAGCCCAGGAAACCATTTTTCCTCCTAGGTCTTAGGGCCTGTGATGGGAGGGACTGCTGTGAAGCTCTCTGACATGCCCCAGAAACATTTTCCTCATTGTCTTGGTGATTAACATTTGGCTCCTCATTACTTATGTAAATATCTGCAGCCAGCTTGAATTTCTACCCAGAAAATGGGTTTTTCTTTTTCTTTTGCATCATCAGGCTGACAATTTTTCAAACTTTTATATTCTACTTCCTCTTGAATATTTAGAATTTTTTTGGAAATTTCTTCCACCAGATACCCCAAATCATCTCTCTCAAGTTCAAAGTTCCACAGATCTCCAGGGCAGAGGAAAATGCTACCAGTCTCTTTGCTAAAGCATACCAAGAGTCACCTTTGTTCCAGTTCCCAACATGCTCCTCATCTCCCTCACCACCTCAGCTTGTACTTCATTGTCCATATCACTATCAGCATTTTGGTCAAAGCCATTCAACAAGTCTCCAAGAAGTTCCAAACTTTCCCACAACTTCCTGTCTTCTGAGCCCTCCAAGTCTCTAGGACATTCCAAACTTTTCCACATTTTTCTGTCTTCTGAGTCCTCTAAGCTGTTCCAACCTCTCCTTGTTACCCAGTTCCAAAGTCACTTCCACATTTTTGGGTATCCTTATAGCAGTACCCCACTCCTGGTACTAATTTACTGTATTAGTCTGTTCTCATGCTACTAATAAAGAGATACTCGAGAGTGGGTAATTTCTAAAGGAAAGAGGTTTAATTGACTCACAGTTCAACATGACTGGGGAGGCCTCAGGAAACTTATAATCATGGCAGAAAGGGAAGCAAACATGTCCTTCCCATGGCAGCAGGAAGGAGAAGGATGAAAGCTGAGCAAAAGGGAAACCTCCTTATAAAACCATCAGATCTTGTGAGAACTTACTATCACAAGAACAACACAGGGGAAACTGTTCCCATGATTCAATTACCTCCCACTAGGTCCCTCCCACACACTTGGGGATTATGGGAAACTACAATTCAAGATGAGATTTTGGTGGGGATACAGCCAAACCATATCAAAAAGCACCCTTATAATTTGTTTGCACATCTATCTCTATGCTTGATTATGAAATACGTGCATTCAAAAAGCATATTGTAGTCATATCAATACCCCTAAGTAACTAACAGAACATTTTTGTTGAGATATTATTGCTGAATATTTTAATATCTAAAAGGCTTTTACCATGTCTACATAATTGCCTGTTCTATCATTAAAAGTACTTTTGTTTTAATGTTTTCTAATAAGGATAAAATTCTTCACAGAATGCAAGGCAATGAATATTCAATTGAATTCAATATATATTGAATACTTGTTTTATAAATGAAACACTGATATGCCCTAAAAGGAATATAAATATACAGAAAACATTGTTTCTCTCCTTGAGAAGCTAACTTTCTAAAAAGAGCACTAAAATCATAATCCAAATTAATCAGTCTAGGCAATTATCATTTTGGAATTGTTTAATGGATTCATTGCCCATGAAAATCACAGCATCGTTTATATCCATCCTTTGAAGATAAACTTGATTTTTGTAAATGCAATAATATCAGGGTGATGATGTCTAGCAAGGCATTAAGAACCATCTCCATCTGCAGCAGTATCCCAGCTGCATGGTTGGTGAGCATTGTGCCAGGAAGGTTTTGGGAGCTATGTTATAACACCACCAACAAAAAATCCCCTCTTACATTTAAACATTTCACATACAATTTTTAACAGAAAAGGAAAAGAGAGGCTAGGTTTCTCCTTGTAATATACATGCTATTTATGGATTGTGTTATACATAAAAATACACATACTCTAATAATATCCTCAGTAATTTTTTGAGTCCTACTGAGAAGTGAGTGCTTTGAAAGCTTGACAAAAAGAAAGGAGTTTCGCAAAAAAAAAAAAAAAAAGTTAACAGAAGTCACACCTCATCAGTGGGAGTCAAAATAATACAATTTACATGATCCTGGGAAACGGGGGGTTTCTAAGCAGCCACCAATAACACTACATATTAGTCAGACTGCCAGCAACCTGGGGAACTATCAGTTTGTTGATGAAAAAAAAAAAAAAAAAGACCACTGCCTTTAAAGTAACTTAAAATTGCTGTGTGGGCAGGGTGATGAATGATCACCACAGATTCCTGCCCCCACAGCTTTTAAGAGGACTTTATAAAATGCAACTCCATGTACAAATATGCTTTATTTTAAAAATTATCAGCCATGGGGAGGTCTTCATACTCCTAGAATGCAGAACCCATGTGCTGCCTCTGTCTCCCCTATTTGTTGGACAGAGTTTGAGGCAAAAGTGATCAGCTCACCAAAAGTATTAACTGTGTCAGGGAAGAGCACAGAAATGGATAAGGTTCTGGGGACCTCATTTTATGATGTACACTCGAAAGAAGTGTACATGGTTCTCAGGTCATATATGATCTGAGAGCAGGGTTGCATGTCCATTGGAATAGTTTTGTCAGCCAAAGCCTATTTCTTTCTAACAATGCTAGACTGGTCATTCTTCATTCAAACTATATTTTTCAAGCGTCTATTATGTGGCAGGCATGCAATACAGTGCCTCGGATAGTGCAGTGAATGAGGTGGAAGTGGTCGCTTCCTTACAGATCTTCCAGTCCTAATTCAAGGAACTGAAATATAGTTCAGTTCTGATAACTGAGCACTCTGATAATGTAAACACATGGTTTTAAAAGAACTCACAGAAGAGGCTAACCCAGAAGTGAGGGTCAGAAAAAACCATGAAAGAAGACAGTAAAATCTGGAATCAGAAAAATAAGTAAACATTAGCGTAATATAATAGAGAAGAAAATAGGGAGAGGCACTATTTCCAGGAGAGAAAACTGCACAGACTTGTTAACTGTGAGTGCTGAGACAAGTTATATTACCTCTGGCATGGAATAATCACTATAGAATGCTCATAAAAAGAATTAGCACTTTGTATGGTTTTCTGGGTCAAAACCAACAGGCTAATCCCCTTCTTACTTATTAAGTTCTAATCATTGTATTAATTCCAAAAATCTAATATTTGAAAACTTGCTTCCTTTCTTCTTTTGAACCTAAGAGAGTCCTGTGTTATGACAATCCCACCACTTTCTTAAGAAACCAATAGACATGGCCTTACAAGCATTTTCCAGTAGAGTTCTCTGAATCAGGTGTCTCTGACAAAGTACCATCATCACCCACTTTAGAAAAACCAGGGTCTCTAAAGCTTGTGTGGCCAAAAGCTTCCCAGCCTTACTGAACAAATCTCTTGTTTAAACCTTCAGGTATCTGGAAGCCTTCAGCTGTCTCCGAAAGAATGCCCTCTAACAAACATTTACGAAGTACTCTTTCCAAAATATAGAACCTGGAGCATATTAAGCCTCTAGATCTAACCACTTATTACAGGAAATACAGGGGATAGAGTAATATTTTATAAGACATCATGAGAATCCAATCTTGAAGATCTAGAATGTGGGAAAGTGTAGGATGGATGATCCCATTTCTTTGCTAAATAAATGTTTAAGAAAAAATAAAGGAGGAGAAATCTATAGATCAAAACAATCTTAAGAGACATATCAACCAATTCAATGTGCAGCTTTTCATAGGACTCCGATTTAAACAACAAAAACAACTGCTAAAAAAGGACAACAAAAAAGACAATCATGAAAATTCAAATGCGGAATACTTGATTTTAAGAAGCAATCAATTCAAGGGAGGTGAGAATGAGATTGTTGCTACAAGCCTTACGACTTCTTATATTTTAGAGATAATTACCAAATTATTTATAAATAAAATGATATGTGGATTGTCTTTAAAACATCTAGTGGTAGAAGGTTTATAGAGAAACAAGATTAGCCATAAATTAATAATTGTCAAATTGGTATGGCTATGTGAGACTTTATTATTTTTTTTTTTACTTTTGTCTGTATTTGAAGTTTTCTATAATAAAAGGTCAAAATTCCCTCAAATATAAAAGTGTCTTTAAAAAATTGGATATTCGTTCCCTCAAAATATACTGGACCAACACCACAGTCTTTCTCAGAGACTTTGCAAGTCAATGGTTGTTAAATGTTTTTGCAGTAATAATGAAATTGATGGCATTTCAGTAGTCTGAATAGGTGAAATGAAACTGAGTATCTGCAAGGGCAGCACCATCATTACCTGGGAGCTTGTTAGAAATGTAGAATCTCAGGCCCCACCTCAGACCTACTGCATCAGAATCTACATTTTAGCAACCGTCCTTATGATGGATATGCCCATTAAACTTTGGGGCTCAGTAGGCTGGAGGTCAGGGAGAATTCCATAGCATTGCTTTAAACTAAAGTCACAGTGCATGGGTAAAAGAGGAAGAGAAAAGAAGCCATTATGTATGAAATCGTGCAATTTACATAACAGATGTTATTTTATTTGTTTATTCAACATATATTTATTGAGCATGTGCCATGTGTAGGGTACTGTTTTATGTGCTGAGGATATTACAGTATATAAACAAACAAAAATCCTCGACCTCATAGAATTTGCAGTATAATTCTAACTAGCTAACTCATACTGAGTGCTTAATAAGTATTAAGAACTGTTCTAAGTTCTTGATAGTCATAGCTCAGAAGAAAAAAAAGGTTAGTAACTGAAGAAAATGTTCAAAAATCATGATGCTAAAACATGTTATTAAACATTGAGCAGGTCAACCTAACCTTATAAGCAGAATAGACTAGCATTTCAAATCTATTATACTCTGTACCTCTTCCACCCTTATGCTTGGCATAGTAGCCCAGGATGTCTTAACTTCTACACACTACACTCATGGCATTCTGTTCATTCTTGTTCCCCAATTCCTAGAATTTTCCCTATGGCCCAGTTTCACCAGAAGTCACACAAAAGTGGAAGGAAGAGAGAAGACATGGTTTGAAATATACTCTGTGATTGGTACTTTATATATATAAAAACACACTCATTCAAATTCTCAAAACAATGCCAAGAAGTAAATATCTCTAACATTTTACCGGAAAAAAAAATCATTGCTCAGAGAAATTAAGCAACTTGTCCAAAGTCACAAAGCTTCAAGGGTTAAGTCCCTCTAGACTCAAAGTCCAGTGGTTCTCAAACTTGATGTATATTAAAATCACCTGGAGGACTTATAAAAACACAGACCTCCAGGCCCATCCCCAGGGTTTCTGAGTCTGTAGGTCTGGGCTAGAGCCTGAGAATGTGCATTTTTAACAAGTTCCCAGGGGATGGTGGAGCTACTGCTCCCACTTTGAGAACCACTGCCTTAGTACATATTTGACCTACTTCTGAGTAAGTCTGCATTCTCCACCATGAAATGGTCCTTTAAATATTTTAAAGCAGCTATTATTTTTAATTTGTGTAATTTTAAGAGGTACAAGTACAGTCTTGTTACAGGATCTACTGCATAGTGGTAAAGTCTGGGCTTTTAGTGTTACCGTCACACCATAATGCATGTTGTACTTCTTAAGTATTTTCTCATCCTTCTCTGCTTTTCCACCCTCCCACCCTTCTGAATCTCCCATGTCTATTATTCCACAATTTACATCCATATGTACACATTTTTAGCTTTCACTTATATGTGAGAACATGCAGTATTTGACTTTTGTTTCAGAGTCGTTTTACTTAAGATAATGACCTCCAGTTCTACCCATGTTACTGCAAAAGATGTGATTTCAATCTTTTTATGGCTGAGTAGTGTTCTATTGTGTGTGTATATATACCACACTTTATCCATTCATCTGCTGATGAACACTTATGGTGATTCCAAATCTTTGCTATTGTGAACAGCGCTGTGATAAACATACTAGTGCAGGCATCTTTTTGATATAATTATTTCATTTTTTAGAAGATATCCAGTAGTAGGATTACTAGATTGCACAGTAGTTTTATTTTTAATTCTTTGAGAAACATCCATACTGTTTTCCAAAGAGGTTGTACTAATTTACATTCCCCCAACAGTATATAAGCATTCCTTTTTCTCTGAATCCTTGCCAACATCTGTTATTGTTTGACTTTTTAAAAATAGCCATTCTGACTGGTATAAGATGATATCTCATTGTGGTCTCCATTTGTACTTCTCTGATATGCTTAATAATGTTAAACACTTTTTCATATACTTGTTGGCCATTTGTATGTCTTCTTTTGAAAAATGTCTATTCATGTCCTTTGCCCACTTTTCAGTGGGGTTATTTTGTTGCACTTATTGTTGTCGAGTTATCTGAGTTTTTTTGTGAATTCTATATATCAGTTCCCTATCACATGTATAGTCTCCAAATGTTTTCTTCCATTCTGCAGGTTGTCTGCTCAATTTGTTGATTCTTTCTTTTGCTGTGCAGAGACTTTTTCATTTAACTAAGTCCCATTTGCCTATTTTGGTTTTTGTTGCTTATGCTTTTGAGGTCTTAGTCATTTTATTGGTTAGCATAACAATAAGAGTTACAACCAATATACTCCACAATGTAGAATGCCTCAAACACAAGAAGGGTTTATTTCCCACTCATGTGTCAGTCCAATTCTGGTGTTCCAGGTCAGCATACAGGTGCAGCTCCTCTCCAAGTGGACATTCAGGGACTTCAGCTAAAGGAATCACTGAAAATTTCAACATGTGGTTTCCAAGATCTGTGATCATCTCCATTTCAGCCAACCAGAAGGGAGAAAAAGTATGGAGACAAATAAATAGGAATTCTGTGTGAGAGAGGCCCAGAAGGGCACAGGGTACACATTACTTTTGCAAAACAAAATCACATGGCCACACCTAGGTGCATGTGAGGTGTAACATGTACCATAGCCTTGTGCCCCAGAATAAGAGAAAGTGGATTGTGGTGAGCATCTTTCAGTCTTTGTCACACAACTCAGTTCATTTCCCTGTCTCTTTTCCCTATTATCTTTGCCTGCAGTGAAAGAGCCTAAATTTTTTGGGCAACAGATATTTATTTATACGTATATGGTAGTCACTATGTTGGATCCTAGGGGCTTTTACAGCAGTAAATGCAATATGATTTTCTGAAGCTTAACATGTGCCTAAGACTTTACATTAAATGATAAATACAATTATTATAACAGCAATAAAGAAGCAATATAGGTTGTAATGGGATCCTGACATACTTAGGGACCAGGGTAGGGGTAGGTGTGAAGGCATACAATACAAGATTTTCCTGAGGAAAAACTGTTTAAAGGAGATGCCTGAAGAAAGAATAGGCATTTGCTGGGCAAAGATTGGAGTGGGAGGAAGCCAGGAAAACATTCTGTTCCAAGTAGAGGAAATAGTGTGTGAAAGAGTCCCAGAAAAAATAAAAAGCATGAAACCTTTAAGGAACTGAGAAAAGGCCAATGTGGTTGTAACAGGAGAGTGATGAGGAGGATGGCTCAAATGGGGCTGCTAATGCAGGCAGAACTGTGTAGGCAACGCTAAAGTTGATTCACTCATCTAAGAAACATTGAGTGAGTGTCTCTCATGGTTTATGTTTTTGGTTAGGTGCTAGAAATACAGAAGTGTACAACACAAACAGAGTCCCTAACCTCACAGAGTTTACAGCTTAATAGGTAATACTTTAAATAAATAATTACCTATAAAATGAAATAGCGTAATTTATTTTAACGACCATATATTAGGTTGGTGCAAGCGTAATTGTGGTTTTTGCATTGTTGAAATTTGCTGTTTGATATTGGAATACATTCTTAAATAAATGTGGTTATGTTATACATAATTTTAACGCACATTTCTCCCTTTATATTTTTTTGCTAATGACATTACTGGCTGTTTATTTTATATTTATTTGAGACTATGAAAATAATGTTAGACAAAAGCAAATTCAAACGAATTTCTTATTCGAATTCAAAATGGGTCCTGAAGCAGTGGAGACAACTCACAACATCAACAGCGCATTTGGCCCAGGAACTGCTAATGAACGTACAGTGCAGTGGTGTTCAAGAAGTTTTGCAAAGGAGATGAGAGCCTTGAAGATGAGGAGCATAGCGGCTGGCCATCGGAAGTTGATAATAGCCAATTGAGAACAATTATCAAAGCTGCTCCTCTTACAACTACACGAGAAGTTGGTGAAGAACTCACCGTCAACCATTCTGTGGTCATTCAGCATTTGAAGCAAATTGGAACGGTGAGAAATCTCAGTAAATGGGTGCCTCATGAGTTGAGTAAAAAAAAAAAAAAAAAAAATTGTTGTTTTAAAGTGTTGTCTTCTCTTATTCTACACAACAACAAGGACCCATTTCTCGATTGGATGTGACATGCAATGAAAAGTGGATTTTCTACAACAACCGACAATGAATAGCTCAGTTGTTGGACTGAGAAGAAGCTCCAAAGCATTTCCTGAAGCCAAACTTGCACCAAAAAAGGTCATGGTCACTGTTTGGTGGTCTGCTGTCGCTCTGATCCACTACAGGTTTCTGAATCCCAGCGAAACCGTTACATCTGAGAAGTATGCTCAGCAAATCAATGAGATGCACCAAAAACTGCAACACCTGCAGCCAGCATTGGTCAACAGAAAGGGTCCAATTCTTCACGACAACGCCCAAGTGCACATCACACAACCACCACTTCAATAGTTGAACAAATTGGGCTACAAAGTTTTGCTTCATCTGCCATATTCACCTGGCCTCTTGCCAACTGACTACTGCTTCTTCAAGCATCTCAACAACTTATTGCAGGGAAAATGCTTCCACAAACAGCAGGATGCAGAAAATGCTATCCAAGAGTTTGTCAAATCCTGAAGCACAGGAATAAACAAACATTTCTCATTGATAAAATATGTGTTGATTGTAATGGTTCCTATTTTGATTAATAAAGATGTGTTTAGTTATAATGATTTAAAATTCACAGTCCAAAACTGCAATTACGTTTGCACCAACCTAATATGATAAGGACCTGGTGGCTTGAGAGCATTTTAATGAGGGAGCTAACATAGTCTGAAGCTTCAAGAACAGCTTCCCTGAGAAGCTGATCAGAAACTAGACATGAAGAGTGATTATGTTTATAAGGGAAAAGTTGTTCTTGTCCCCATTTTACACCTGAGGGACAAAACAAATGCTTAGTACATGAATAGTTGATGGCAGAGCAGATAGTTGATCTGAGCCTGTCTGAGTCTAGGTTCTCTGATCTTTCCATTATCCCAAGCATGTAAAGGTGCCATAAAAGACAAAATAATGAGACACATGCCCTATTTTAAAGAACTTTAGGGTTCATAAAACTAACAGACATGAAACAAACAAAAATAGTTCTAATATTATTTTTCAATTCTTTTGTGATACAGACTGAAATAATCAGTGCTGGCCCAGAACATGAGACATGCCTCAGTAGACCCAGAAAGAGTGAAAAGAAGAATGAATGCGTTTATTCTGGGAGCAGGAATTCTATAGTGTAGATGTTTAGGTACAACTATCCAACCAGCTACTAATCCAATGAATGCTACTTTTATCCAGCCAGTGTTTCTCCATCTGGTCCATCAGCCCATCATAAGAGTCTGTCAAATGCCTTGCTGAAATGCAGATAAATGTCAGGATATATTTTACATCTTCCTTTATGTGAACCTGCTTCACTATTCCTCCAGTGCTATGGGAACCCCATGGAGAACAAGAAAAGTCAACCATTAAGGTTAAGCAACTGAGCAAACAAAGATGTGTTCCTCTAAGGCTGACTGTTTGTCAAAAGTGTTGTTAAAATATTGCCTTGTCACAACTAACCAAGTGTGGTCTAGCAAAAAGACACATAGGGCTGGATACAGTGGCACCGTGAATTCCCATATGAGCTCTGTCACTGCTAGCTCAATCATTTATTGGACTCATTCTTCTCAACAACACAGAAACGGGTGAGGAAATCAATCAGTGAATTTTATTCATTCAATCAGCCAACATTTACTGGGAACATACAGTCAGCCATTGACAGTTATTGAGGATACAGAGCAGAATAAGTCAAAGTCCTTTCTCTTGAGGGACTCATATATTCTAGCAAGAAGGGCAGACGTGAAGCGGAGAATTGTCTGTGAAAAGCTAAATTTATGGAGGAAGAACATCGTTGATCCTGCATAAAGGAATCAGAAAAGCTTTCACATAGGGGATAACATTTACCACGTCTTAAAGAGTGTGAGTCTGAAAGTGGATGGAGGGTGTATAGAGGGCTATAAGAACATTCCAGGCAGAGTATACAATGAGCAGAGGTGTGAAAGCCTGATAGGCCTTTGCCATATTCAAGAAATAGTGAGAAGACTGGCGTGACTGGAATGGGGTGGGGTTGGGGTAACTGTTCAGAGATATAGTTGGAAGGGAAGGCTGTGCTGATATACTCAAATATTATGCTCAAGTGTTCATATCTGATATGGTTTGGCTCTGTGTCCCCACCCAGATCTCATCTTGTATTGCACTCCCATAATTCCCACATGTTTTAGGAGGGACCTGGTGGGAGATAATTGAATCATGGGGTCAGTTTGCCCCCATACTGTTCTCCTGGTAGTGAAAAAGTCTCATGAGATCTGGTTTCATCAGTGGTTTCTGCTTTTGTGTCTTCTCTCATTCTCTCTTTGCCTGCCACCATCCATTTAAGACGTGACTTGCTCTTCCTTGCCTTCCACCATGATTGTGATGTTTCCCCAGCCACAGGGAACTGTAAGTCCAATTAAACCTCTTTCTTTTGTAAATTGCCCAGTCTTGGGTATGACTTTTTCAGCAGCATGAAAATGGATTAGTATAATGTCCTATCCTGAAAGCAGTGGAGAAGTATCGGAGATTTTTATGGCAGAAATGACATACTAAGATTACATTAACTTTGACAATGAGATTCCCATATGTTTGAATCAATCTGAATGTAATCAATAACTCATCAAACTGGCATAGAATAACAAAAGAACTTGACTGCTCTATCACTTATTAGCAATGTGACCTTGAGTAATTAACTTAGCCTCTCTGTAAGCTTCTTAAGCATAAAATGGGTATAACAATAGTTCACATTTTATGTACACCTAGAATTGAGTATGATTTCTATAAATATTAGTTGTGGTGGTTTTCTAAATATAAAGCTATTATTATTATGATTCATGGGCACCTGCTTTGTATTATTATTAATAACAGTAACACCAACAATAATAATAGTTATGTTTATTGGGGGCCTACCATATGCCAGGTAACATTTACATTATTAATATTTTAATTTTTATAATGTTTTTAAGGGACAGATATTGTAATTCCTATTTTATAAATGAGGAAAATGAGGTTCAGAGACTCTAAATATTTTGGCCCACAGGCAACAGAGTCAGTATTTAGTGAAGCCTGAAATGAAAGTACTTGTTCCATTCTACCATGCTGTTTCTTGGCTTAGATAAATGACATATTCCTCCAATTACCTGAGCCAAAGACATTTTTGAGGCCATAGTTTAATTAGAAGACAGGAACACTGTGCCATGAGGGCTAAAGGTAATGCTATCTTTTATTCTTTTACTTGCTACTGTATGGACAAGTAAAAAGGCAAAGATTCTTTACCATAAAAGTTGGTTCATACCTTATTCTGACCTGTTTACCTCCTGACCAGATGTTCAGTGTCTGTATTTCTACTGCCTTTTGCATTTTTCCTCTTTCATGCAGCAAGTGCACAGCACAAATCTAGCACCTTGGACCATGTTGTGTTTTGGGTGAATGTAATTTGGGTGAATAAAAGTCTTACTACCCTCCACCCACTTCTCATGTCTTCTGTTGGAACTTGATATTCAGGCATAAATGAGAATGTCTGTCCATGTTTGGGGAGAGTCAGGAAAGAAATTCTTCTGGGGCTCCTGTTACTGAGCCTTATAACTATGTACCCTGAAATTTTAGGTTCCTGAGCTATTAAAAATACCTATTTGCTCATCATTTCAGAATCATTTCTATGAAGACTTCTCATTAGGAACCTTCAGAGAGGAATAGAGTGAGTGGCAGGATTAAGGTGTTATGAATATCCCACTCTGAATCCACAAAAATTAGTGCCAGGAAGATGGACCAAGAACTCCAAACTTCTGTCTTTCCAATGGTGCTCATTTGTCAAGTGGCAGTGCGGCACAGTGACAGGAGCATTGGGCATTGTGGTTAAAGGCACTGGCCTGGAGTCAGACAGGATTTGAGTTTTACTTTTTTTTTTTTTAACTGCATCATCTGGGGCCAGTTATTTAACTTTTTAAAATTAATTTTCAGTTTCTTCATTTTAAATTGGAAGAATTAATACTTACTTTGCATTATTGTTATAAAAACTGAACAAAATAGGAGATATGAAGTACCTAGAATAGTGCCTGACACCGAGAAGGTACCCAATAAGTGGACGCATCCTGCTTTAATTATTACATATTAATTACGTATTTTCTCTGACTACAGTGTTCATATTTAATCAAAGAGTGGGCAAATCTCCATTCCACAAGCTGCTGCTGTGAAGACAGACACAACTTAATGATTTGAAAGTATTATTTATGAAAGACAAATATAACATGAGTTATCCATTGTTTTCCTTTTGAATTATTTATGAAGTATTTGATAATAGGAATTCAGATCAGTCCGAATAAAAGCTGTGAGTTGATGTTTGCTGCATTGTACTTAAAAAAATTGAGTAGCTTGAGAAAACATTATTTCACAAACTGCATTCTCACTTAATGATTTAATCACTAAGGATACATGTTAACAATCACTCTAAAGAAGCTCTTGAAAGAAAAATATACTGCTTCTCACTACCCACCCAACAATCTGTAGCTTGGCTTTTAGGAATTAAGTGATCATTTAGGAAAAAAAAATCAGCTTGTAGCAAAAGCCCAGGAAATATGGAAAAGAAAAAGGAAAGAGCCTCAAGTAATGAACTGAAAGTAGGGACCAAAATATAGAGTGGATTCCCCTTCCTAGATGTCCATAACATCCTTAGGAAAAAAATACTGTCAGGGGAACTATGAGCAGATTTATTTCAAATTTAGCAAATATCATAGACTTTTATCCACCATTACCCCCGCTACACAAAAGGTAATTAAGTCCCAGAAATATTAAATAACTTGCTTAAGGCTATGCAACTAAAAATGGTGAAGAGGAAACCCTGAAGAAAGCCTCAACTATGAATTTTTTTTTTGGCGGGGGGGGGGTATGCTGCTGCTTTTAGTAGTCCTACACAGGAGCTGGCATTTAGCATCATTTCCATTCTAGCTGGAGAAGGAAATTTAAACAGCAATAATGTTACCTATCAGTTCATAGTTCCCATAAATTATATCAATACTCTTAGAGAATTTTCTAAGATTCTGATCTCCTTGAAAAAGGGAATTGTGGCAGAAAGTATTGCTCGACTGTGTATTAATAATAGCCACCTGATCCTACCAACAAAGCCTTGAATTTCTTCAGAGGATGAGTTGCAAGTACCCAGGGGTAAGTGAGTTTACAGTGAAGCTGGTAAAGGTTACATTGAAGCTAGTCAGGTTCCCTCCCTTGCATGACTACAATGAAGCTACTAGCCATGACTCCAGTGAAGCTAGTCAGAGCCCCTCCCTAGCATGGCTGCTTGCAAGAGCATATGGGGGGCCCCTAAAAAGCTGGTGTTTGGAATTTTGTATTCTTTTGCTTAAACAACCTTCAGGTTTTACAAAGACTGGATCCACCCATGTGCTTAGGAATGGTGGGCCCTTGGCCCAGATCTAAGAGATGAATCATGATTGATACAAGCCATTCAGAGAAATATTATTTTTCTTTGCCAGTGGTTTGCTCTAGAGAAAGTCTGCTGACAGCTTCTGGAGATAATATTCCTTCAGGATAAAATAAAGAACTATATAAAGAAAAGGCTTTTCATACCGTCTACCCCAACATCACCCTCTCTTTTCTTTCAGACCTTGTTGTGTGATGCTTTGAGCTATGTAAACTATCTCAAAACCATAAAAAAATGATGAGATTAACACACAAGCCAACTGATCACCCTGATATAATTGGGTTGCTGGAACAATCCTGGGACTTCTCATCACCAAATTCCTTGTAAATAATGGATATAGCCATTCCTTATGAATATAACCACAATTTGTTTGTTGTCCATTCACCATTTGATGTATGTTTGGGTGATTTCCAGTTTATGGCTATTATGAAAAAAAGCCACTATGAGCTAGTCTGTGTGTAGGCCTATGTCTTAATTTCTGTCAGGTAAATAACTTTGTGGTAGAATCAATGGGTCTTATGGTAAGTGTATGTTCAACTGTATAAGAAACTACCAAACTGTTTTCCAAAGTGGTTGTACCATTTTGCATTCCAACAGCAGTGTATGAGAGTTCCAGTTTCTCCATTTCCTTGCCAATACTTAATACTGTCAGTCTTTTTAACTTTAGCCATTCTGTGGTGTGATGGTGATTCCACTCATTATGGTTTTAATTAATCTTTCCCTAATTACTAATGATGCTGAGCATTTTTCTTGGGCTTATTTGCCCTTCCTATAGCCCTCTAAATATTCAGGTTCTATTCTTTTTAGAAACATACATGTTGTTTATATAGCCTGATTGCAAATTCTTTGTCAAATATATGTTTTGCAAATATTTTCTCTTGGTATACATTTACCTTTTCATATTCTTTTTTTCACTATCAATATTTATTTATTTATTTATTCATTTAATTTCAATAGTTTTGGGGGAACAGATGATGTTTGGTTACAAGGATAAGTTCTTTAGCGGTGATTTCTGAGATTTTGGTACACCCACCCAAGCAGTGTAAACTACACCCAATGTGTAGTCCTTTATCCCTCATCCCCACTCCCACCCTTCCCCCCAGGTCCCCAGAGTCCATTATATCATTCTTATTCCTTTGTGTCCTCAGAGCTTAGCTCCTACTTATAAGTGAGAACATACAGTGTTTGGTTTTCCATTCTTGAGTTACTTCACTTGGAATAATGCTCTCCAACTCCATCCAGGTTGCTGCAAATGCCATTATTTCATTCTTTCTTATGGCTGAGTAGTATTCCATTGTTATTTGATTATATATATAATCAAATGCAAATCAAAACCAGAATGTTTTGCAATGCAAATCAAAACCACGATGTAATACCACCTTACTCCTGCAAGAATGGCCAAAATTCAAAAATCAAAAAATGTTGCCAAGCATGTGGTGAAAAGGAACACTTTTACACTACTGGTGAGAATGTAAACTAGTCCAACCACTATGGAAAAAAGTGTGGAGATTCCTTAAAGAACTAAAAGTAGAACTACCATTTGATCCAGAAATCCCACTACTGGGAATCTACCCAAAGGAAAATAAGTCGTTATATGAAAAAGACACTTGCACAAGCATGTTTAGAGCAACACAACTTACAATTGCAGAAATATGGAACCAGCCTCAATGCCTATCAACCAGTGAGTGAGTAAAGAAATGTGATATATATAATATATACCACATTATATATAATGTAATAAATATATATAATTTATATAATGTAGTAATAGTCCATTGTATCATTCTTATGCCTTTGCATCCTCATAGCTTAGCTCCCACATATCAGTGAGAACATACAATGTTTGGTTTTTCATTCCTGAGTTACATCACTTAGAATAATAGTCTCGAATCTCATCCAGGTCACTGCAAATGCTGTTAATTAATTTCTTTTTATGGCTTGTGTAGTATTCCATCATATATATATATATATATATATATATGATGTGGTATATATATGTATATATATATGATGTGGTATATATATATGATGTGGTATATATATATGATGTGGTGTATATATATATATATATGATGTGGTGTGTGTGTGTATATATATATATATATATATATATACACCACAGTATCTTTATCCACTCGTTTTTTCATGGGCATTCTGGTTGGTTCCACGATTTTGCAATTGTGAATTGTGCTGCTATAAACATGAGTCTACAAGTGTCTTTTTCATATAAGGACTTATTTTCCTCTGGGTAGATACCCAGTAGTGGGATTTCTGGATCAAATGATACTTCTACTTTTAGTTCTTTAAAGAGTCTCCATCTCCACACTTTTTTCCATAGTGTTTGTACTAGTTTACATTTCCACCAGCAGTGTAAAAGAGAGTACCCTTTTCACCACATCTTTGCCAACATTTTATAATTTTTTAAATTATGGCCATTCTTGCAGGAGTAAGGTGTTATCACATCATGGCTTTGATTTGCACTTCCCTGATCATTAGTGACGCTGAACTTTTTTTATGTGTTTGTTGGCCATTTATCTATCTCCTTTTGAGAAATGTCTGTGCATCTCCTTAGTCCACTTTTTTATGGGATTATTTGTTGTTGTTGTTGTTCTTGCTGATTTGTTTTGAGTTCCTTGTAGATTGTGGATATTAGTCCTTCATTGGATGAATAGTTAGTGAATATTTTCTCCCACTCTATGGATTGTCTGTTTACTTTGCTGATTATTATTATTATTATTTTTGCTGTGCAGAAACAGTTTAATTAAGTTCCATCTATTTATCTTTGCTTTTGTTATATTTTCTTTCGGGTTCTTGGTCATGAACTCTGCCTAAGCCACTGTCTAGAAGAGCTTTTCTGATGTTATCTGCTAGAATTTTTATGGTTTCAGATATTAGATTTAAGTCTTTGATCCATCCTGAGGTGATTCTTGTATATGATGAAACATGAGGATCCAGTTACATTCTTCTACATGTGGCTTGCCAATTATCCCAGCATCATTTGTTGAATAGAGTGTCCTTTCCTCACTTCATGTTTTGGCTTGCTTTGTCGAAGATCAGTTGGCTGTTGGTATTTGGCTTTCTTTCTGGGTTCTCTATTTGGTTCCATTGACCTATGTGCCTATTTTTATACCAGTATCATGCTGTTTGGTAACTAACGCCTTGTAGTTAGTTTGAAGTCAGGTAATGCAATACCTCCAAATTTATTCTTTTTGCTTAGTGTTGCTTTGGCTATGTGGGCTCTTTTTTGGTTCCATATGAATTTCAGGATTTTTTTTTTAGTTCATGAAGAATGATGATGGTATTATTTTTTATGGGAATTTCATTGAATTTATAGACTGCCTTTGTCAGTATGGCCATTTTCACAATGTCGATTCTACTTATCCATGAGCATGGTATATGTTTCTATTTGTTTGTGTCATCTATGATTTCTTTCAGCAGTGTTTTGTAGTTTTCCTTGTGGAGATCTTTCACTTTCTTGGTTAGGTATATTCGTAAGTATTTTAATTTATTTTATTTTTGCAGCTGTTGTAAAAGGGGTTGAGTTCTTGATTTAATTCTCAGTTTGGTCACTATTAGTGTATAGCAGTGCTACTAATTTGTGTACGTTGATTTTGTATCTGAAACTTTACTGAATTCATTTATCAGATATAGGAGATTTTTGGATGAGTCTTTAGGGTTTCCTAGGTATATGATCATGTCATGTCATGGTGAACAGTGACAGTTTAACTTCCTCTTTACTGATTTGAATGCCATTTATTTCTTTCTCTTGTCTGATTGCTCTGGCTAAGACTTCCAACACTATGTTGAATAGGAGTGGTGAAAGTGGGCATCCTTGTCTTGTTCCAGTTCTCAGGGGGAATGCTTTCAACTATTTCTCATTCAGTATAATGTTGGCTGTGGGTTTTTCATACATGACTTTTATCACCTTAGTATGTCCTTTCTATGCCAATTTTGCTGAGAGTTTTAATCTTAAAGGGATGCTGGATTTTGTCAAATGCTTTTTCTGCATCTATTGAGATGATAATATTATTTTTGTTTTTAATTTTGTTTATGTGGTGTATCAACTTTATTGACTTGCATATGTTAAACCAACCCTGCATCCCTGAAATGAAACCCACTTGATTACTGTATATTATCTTTTTGATATGCTGTTGGATTCAGTTAGCTAGTATTTTGTTGACGATTTTTGCCTCTATGTTCATCAGAGATATTGGTCTGTAGTTTTCTTTTTTTGTTATGTCCTTTCCTGGTTTTGGCATTAGGATAACACTGGCTTCATAGAGTAATTTAGGAAGAATCCCCTCTATCTTTTGGAATAGCTTCAATGAGGTTGGTACTAATTCCTTTTTGAATGTCTGATAGAACTCCACTGAGAATCTGGACATTTTTGTTGGCATTTTTTTAAATTACTGTTTTAATCTCACTACTTGTTATTGGTCTGTTCAGACTTTCTATTATTTTCTGGTTTAATCTAGGAGAGTTGTATATTTCCAGGAATGTATCCATCTCCTCTAGGTTTTCTAGTTTGTGTTCCTAAAGGTGTTCATAGTAGCCTTGAATGATCTCTTGTATTTCTGTGATATCGGTTGTAATATCTCCCATTTAGTTTTTAATTGGGCTTATTTTCTTGGTTAATCTCACTAATGGTCTATCTATTTTGTTTATTTTTTCAAAGAACCAGCTTTTTATTTCATTTATCTTTTGTGTTTTTTGTTCCAATTTCATTTATTTCTGCTTTGATCTTTGTTATCTCTTTTCTTCTGCTGTGTTTGGGTTTGATAAGTTCTTCTGTCTCTAGTTCCTTGAGGTGTGAGCTTAGATTGTCTATCTGTGCTTTTTCAGAGTTTTTGATGTAGGCATTTGATACTATGAACATTCCTCTTAGTACTTCTTTTGCTGTATCCCAGAGGTTTTCATAGGTTGAGTCATGATTATCATTCAGTTTAAAGAATTTTAAATTTCCATCTTCATTTTATTATTGATCTAAAGATTAATCAGGAGCAGATTATTTCATTTTCATGTATTTGTATAGTTTTCAAGGTTTCCTTTTGGAGTTAATTTCTAATTTTATTCCACTGTGGTCTGAGAGAGTACCTGATATAATTTCTATTTTCTTAAATTTATTGAGGCTTGTTTTGTGGCCTATCATATGGTTTATCTTAGAGAATGTTCCATGTATTAATAAATAGAATGCATATTCTGCAGTTGTTGGGCAGAATATTCTGCAAATATCTGTTAAGTTCATTTGTTCTAGGATATAGTTTCAATCCGTTCTTTCTTTATTGACTTTCTGTCTTGATGACCTGTCCAGTGCTGTTAGTGGAGTACTGAGGCCCACCACTATTATTGTGTTGCCATCTACTGCATTTCTTAGGTCTAGTAGTAATTGTTTTATAAATTTGAGAGCTCCAGTGTTAGTTGCATATATATTTAGGACTGTAATATTTTCTTGTTGGACTAATTGTTTTATAATTATATAATGTATCTCTTTTTCTTTTGTAACTGTTGTTGCTTTAAGGTCTATTTTGTCTGGTATAAAAATAGCTACTCCTGCTCGCTTTTGGTTTCCATTTGCATGCAATATCCTTTTTCCACCCCTTTACCTTAAGTTTATGTGAGTCCTTATGTGTAAGGTGAGTCTCTTGAAGACAGCAGGTGCTTGGTTAGTGAACATTTATCCATTCTGCCATTCTGTGTCTCTTATGTGGAGCATTTCATCCATTTACATTCTATGTTAGTATTGAGATGTGAGGTACTGTTCTCTTTATCATGCTAGTTGTTGCCTGAATACTGTGGGTTTTTTTTCATTGTGTTATTGTTTTATAGGCTCTATGAGATTTATGCTTTACGAAGATTCTATTTTGGTGTATTTTGAGGTTTGTTTCAAGAGTTAGAATTCCTTTTAGCCTTTCTTCTATGCTAACTTGGTAGAGGTGAATTCTCTCAGCAATTGCTTGTCTAAAAAAGACTATCTCTCAGCCGGGTGCTGTGGCTCATGCCTGTAACCCCAGCAGTTTGGGAGGCCGAGGTGGGTAGATCACGAGATCAGGAGATCGAGACCATCCTGGCTAACACGGTGAAACTCTGTCTCTACTAAAAAAAAAATACAAAAAATTAGCTGGGTGTGGTGGTGGGTACCTGTAGTCCCAGCTACTTGGGAGGCTGAGGCAGGAGAATGGCGTGAACCCAGAAGGCAGAGCTTGCAGTGAGCCAAGATTGTGCCACTGCACTCCAGTCTGGGTGACAGAGTGAGACTCCATCTAAAAAAAAAAAAAAAAAAAGACTATCTCTCCTTCATTTATGAAGCTTAGTTTCTCTGGATACAAAATTCTTGGCAAAGCAAAATAATTATTTTATTTAAGGAGGATAAATATAGGACCCTAATCCCTTCTGGATTATACAGTTTCTGCTGAGAAATCTGCTATTAATCTGACAGGTTTTCCTTTATAGGTTACCTGATGCTTTTGCCTCACAGATCTTAAGATTCTTTTCTTTGTCTTGACTTTAGATAACCTGATGACTATGTGCCTAGGTGATGATCTTTTTGCAATAAATTTCCCTGGTGTTCTTTCAGCTTCTTGTATTTGGATGTCTAGATCTCTAGCAATACCAGAGAAGTTTTCCTGAATTATTCCCTCAAATATGTTTTCCAAACTTTTAGATTTATCTTCTTCCTCAGGAACACCAATTTTTCTTAACTTTGGTCATTTAACATAATCCCAAAGTTTTTGGAGACTTTGTTCATTTTTTAAAAATTATTCTTTCTTTGTCTTTGTTGAATGCGGTTAATTCAAAAGCATTGTCTTCAAGCTCTGATGTTGTTTCTTCTATTTGTTCAATTCTATTGTTGAAACTTTCCAGTGTATCTTGCATTTCTCTAAGTGTGTCTTTCATTTCCAGGAGTTGTGATTGTCTTTCCTTTATGATATCTATTTCTCTGGAGGCTTTTTCATCCATATCCTGTATTTTTAAAAAAAATTCTTTAAGTTGGTTTTCACCTTTCTCTGGTACTTCCTTAAGTAGCTTAATAATCAACCTTCTAAATTCTTTATCTGGCACTTCAGAGATTTTGTCTTGGTTTGGATCCATTGCTAGAGAGCTAGTGTGATATTTTGGTGGTGTTATACAACCTTGGTTTGTCATATTACAAGAATTACTTTTCTGGTTCTGTCTCATTTGGGTAGACTGTTTCAGTGGAAAAATTTGGAACATAAGAGCTGCTGTTCAGATTCTTTTGTGCCACAGGGTGATCCCTTGATGTGGTGCTTTCCCCCTTACTCTAGGGGTGGGGCTTCTTGAGAGTCAGACTGCAGTGATTGTTATTGCTCTTCTGAGTCTAGCCACAAAGCAGGGCTACTGGGCTCCATGCTGGTGTTGAGGAATGTCTGCAAAGAGTTCTGTGATGTGATCTATCTTCAGGTCTCTCAGCCATGGATACCAGCACCTGCTCTGGTGGAAGGGGCAGTGGAGTGAAGTGGACTCTGTGGGAATCCTTGGTTGTAGTTTTGTTTTGTGTACCGGTTTTCTCAAATGCTGGTTTGTGCGTGAAAATCAATTGCTTTGGTATCATTTATTGGGTCTTTTCAACAAGTCCATTAATTACCTTGGCAGTTTTGTAAAAAATCAAGTGAAGTTGTCACACGGACAGACTTAGGACCTCTGGTTAGCCAGGGTGTTGCAAGTGATGGAATTAGCTGTTGTTTTCTCCTTCTTTGGAGCAGAGTTCTGTTATGAGTTGCTTGAATGGCTTGAGTTAGTTGGCCTCCATCCAGGAGGTGATTCTTTCAAGAGAGCACCAGCTGCAGTAGTAGAAAGTGGATGTAATCTTGCCCTGCATTGGCCAGGATAAGTACTCAGGTTTCTCAGGCAATGGGCAGGTCCATAGAGCTCCCAGGAATTTATGTCTTTTGTCTTCAGCTACCAGGGTGGGTAGAGAAAAACCATCAGGTGGGGACAGTGTTAGGCAGGTCTGAGCTCAGACTCTCCTTGGGCGGAGCTTGCTGTGGCCAGCCACTGTGGGGCATGGGAGGGTGGTTCTCAGACCAATGGAGCTATGTTCCTAGGTGGACTATGGCTGCCTCTGCTGCATCATACAGGTTGCCAGGGCAGTGGGGGAATGCCAGCAGTGACAGGCCTCACCCAGCTATCATGCAGCCAGCAAGTCCAGTCTCACTCCCACCGTGCCCCACCAACAGCACCCAGTTTATATCTAGGCGGCCAGCAAGCAGAGCTGAGATCTTGCCCCAGGCTACAAGCCTCTCCACTGAGAAAGCAAGCAGGGATCTCAGGTCTTGCCCCTCCCCACCTGCCCTCATCTTTGGCTTGGCTACTGTGCTCATATCTCCACTTCATCTCCCCTGACCCATGAATTCTGCTCAGGAAAATTCGGGCTCAGTTCAAATTATTACAAAGTTCAGCTAGACGCTTATTTAACCCTGTGACCTCTCCCCATTTCTGCTGGCTGCCTTCCCCAAGGACTCCATGAAATACAGCCAGGAATGGGTTCCTTGGGTATGAGCTGGGGACCAGTAGTGACTCCAGGGCTCTTCCCACTGCTTCTTCTACTTTTATATTTCGCTTGGCTCTCTAAGTCCATTTCAGTTCTAGGTAAGGTTAAATCCTTCTCCCATGATCTAGATTTTTAGGTTTCCCGGTGAAGATGTGTATTTCGAGGCAGACTTTTCTCCCCAACACTTTGGGGACTCACAGTGTTTTGGCTCTCTTCTGGAGTTTGCAGTGGCAAGCCACATTTTTCAAAGGGTCTGTGAAAGGGTCACTCAGTTTTTCCAGTATGTTCTTGTGGTGGTTCTAGAGCAAAAGTTCACAATGTGAGTCTCCTCACTCTGTTCTGTCCATCCAAGTGGGAGCTACATGTTAGTCCTGTCTCCTATTTGCCATTTTTCCTAAACTCCCACCTTTTCATACTCTTAATGGGATCTTTTGGAGAGTAAAGTTTTAATTTTAAAGAAGTTCAATATATTATTATTTTTCTGTTGTGCTTTGTGTTTTTAGTATCCTATTTAAGAAATCTGTGCCTAACCTAAAGATACAATCTTTTTTCTGCTATAGTTTATTCTATAAATGTCATAATATTTGCTCTTAAATTTGTGTCTATAACTATTTCAAGTCCATTTTTATAAAGTGTTAATAAAAGGTTAAATTTTATTTGTTTGCACATGAAAATCCAATTGTTTTGGTATCATTTATTGAGTATTCTCAACAAGTCCATTAATTACCTTGACAGTTTTGTAAAAAATCAATTGACCTTATAAGCATTGTCTATTTTCAGACTTTCTAGTTTGTTCCATTGACCTACATGCCTGCCTTTCCCCATACCACACTGCCTTGTTTGCTGTACTTTTATAATAAGTTTTGCACTCACTTAGTAAATGTCCTCCAACTTTGCTTTTTGTTGTTGTTGTTTTCTATTGTAATTCCTTTGCATGAATTTTAGACTAAGCTTGTCAATTTTTACAAAGAAAGCTTACTGAAATTTTGATTAGTACTGAATTGAATCTACAGAATACTTAAGGTAAAATTGACATCTTAAAAAAATTATGTTTTCTGATACATGAAAATGATATATATCTCTATTTAGGTCATCTTGAGTTTCTCACAGTTGGTTTTCAATGGAGAAGTCTAGTACATATTTACCCCAAAATATTTCATATTGTTCAATGCTATAGCAAATAATATTTTTACTTTAATTTCCAATTGTTTCTTTTTACTATATAAAAATACAATTGATGTTTGTATATTGATCTTATATCCTACGAATGGGCTAAACATAATTATTAGTTCTGGTAGCATTTTTGAAAATGCCTTCCGATTTTTGGCAGAGACCATGATATCATCTGCAAATTAAGACAGTTTTTATTTCTCCTTTTTCAATCTCAATGCCATTTATTTCTTGTACTTTTTTAATACATTAGCTAGGACCACAAATACAATATTAAATACAAGTGGGGAAAGAGGATATTCTTGCCTCACATGAGAAATAATTTATATTTATTTATTTGTTTATTGAGATAGGTTCTCACTTTGTCACCCAGGCTGTAGTGCAGTGGCGTAATCACAGCTCAATGCAGCCTTGACCTCCAGGGCTCAAGTGATCATTCCACCTCAGCCCCCCAAGTAGCTGGCACCACAGGCACACATCACTATGCCTGGCTGATTTTTAGTAGAGATGGGGTTTTGCCATGTTGCCCAGGCTGGTGTCACACTCCTGAGCTCAAGTGATCCAGTGGCCTTGACCTCCCAAAATGCTGGGATTCCAGGCATGAGCCGTCATGCTCAGGCAGAATTTAGTCTTTCATCATAATATTGGCTATAAGTTTTTCAGAAATTTTCTTTTTCAGGTTGAAGTAGTACTTTTCTGTACCTAGTATTCTGAGGATTTTCACTGTGAAAACTGTTGAATCTTTTAAGTGCTTTTGTTGGATCTATTGAGATGATACTAAGGATTTCCCTTTCTGTCTCTTAGCATAGCAAGTTCCAATGACTGATTTCTGAGTGTTAAACCAATCATGTATTTTGGTGAGAAATTCTACTTGGTCATAAAATATTATCATTTGATACATTTGTGAATTATATTTGCTAAAATCTTGTTAGGAATTTTGCATCTATATTCATTAGAGTTATATATTGTTGCTATGTCTTTGGTTTTAGTATCAAAGTAATACTGGCTTCAAAGAATGAGATAGAATTTATTCCCTCATTTATTTTTTGAAAGAGTTTACGTATCATTTATATTATTTTTCTGTAAATGTTTGATAGAATTTACCAGTGAAACCATCTGTGTGCACTGTTTTTCTGTCAGTAAATTTTTAATCAAAAACATAATTCTTTAATAGAGATTGGACTGTTTTGTTATTTATTTTTCCTCAGTAAGTTTTGATAGATTATGTTTTTCATGGAATTTGCCCATTTTTCCTACATTTTCTAACTTATTGACATAAGGTTTTTGCAACATTCCCTTAGTATTCTTTTAATGTTTCTAGAATATATAGTGATATCAACTCTCTCATTCATGATATTGGCAATTTTTGTCTTCTCTCTTCTTTTCCTGATAAGTCTGGGTAGGGAATTATCAATCTTATTAATCTTATCAAGTAACTAGCTTTTGGTTGAACTGATATTTCTCTAATGATTTTTTGTTTTCTATTTCGCCATTTTCTGTGCTGATTATTTCATCTGCTTAGTTGGATTCCATTTGCTCTTCCATTTATAATTTCTTTAAAGTGGAAGCTAAGATCATTGACTTGAGTACTCTTTTCTTTCCTAGTATAGACATTTTGTGCTATAAATTTCCCTCTTAATTCAGCTTTGATGGCATCCACAATTTATTTTCATTCAGTTCAAGGTATTTTTAAATTAGGCTTTTGATTACTTTTTAGTTCGTGGGGTATTTAGAATTGTGTTATTTAGTTTCCAAATATTTGGGTTTTTTCCAGATGTTTTCACATTATTGGTTTCTAGTTTAATTTCACTGTGGTCAGAGAACATAGTTTGTATGACTTGAATAATTTTAAAATTTATACGGACTTGCTTTATGGCCAAGAATATGGTCTATGTGGGTAAACATTCTATGTTAACTTGATAAAACAATCTATTTTGCTGTTGTTGGGTGGAACATTCTATAAATGTCAATTAGTTCAAATTGGTTGACAGTATTGTACAGATTTTAGACACCTTTACTGATTTTTGTCTACTTGTTCTATCAATTATTGAGGAAGGGGCATTGAAATATTCAAGTATAACTGTTGATATGTCTACTTCTCTTTGCAGTTCTATCAGGTTTTGCTCTGTGTATTTGAGTGTCTAGGATTGTTGCTTTAACCATTAGGATTGCTATGTCCTCTAGATAAACTGATCCCTTTATTATTAAGAAATGATCTTCTTTTTATCCCTGGTAATATACTTTGCTTTCAAATTGACTTTGATATTAATAGAGCTACATAAGCTTTCTTTTGATTAGTATTAGCAAACGTATTTTTTACCATCTTTTGCTTTTTTTTTTTTTTTTTTTTTTTTTTTTGAGAAGGAGTCTTGCTCTGTCACCCAGGCTGGAGTGCAGTGGCGTGATCTGGGCTCACTCCAAGCCCCGCCTCCTGGGTTCAAGCCATTCTCCTGCCTCAGCCTCCCGAGTAGCTGGGACTACAGGCACCCGCCACCATGCCCGGCTAATTTTTTTTTTTTTTTTGTATTTTTAGTAGAGATGGGGTTTCACTGTGTTAGCCAGGACAGTCTCTATCTCCTGACCTTGTGATCCGCCTGCCTCAGCCTACCAAAGTGCTGGGATTACAGGCGTGAACCACTGTGCCCGGCCCCATCTTTTACTTTTAATCTTTTTCTGTCTTTCTGCTTAAAGTGTTTTGCTGACAGGATATAATTAGGTCTTTCTAGTTTATCCAAATGTCAATCTCTACCTTTTAATCAGGATATTAAGCCATTCACATTTAATGATAATATTGATATGATGATGTTTAAACCTACTTTAATTTAACCATCATAATTTCTTACTATATAACAAGAACCTCCTGCCTTGCCATCTCGGAACAACAAGCCTAGCTTAGTACAATAAGAAGATGCTGAAATGGCAAAGGTTCGTGTTAAAGGTGAGCTATTCCAAAGAATCTGAGACAGCAGCCCCAATCTTCAATGAACTTGAGGTACATGACAGTAAAAATATCCCAGATAAAATCATAGAATGAGAATAAAAATAACTAATCAGAAGCCAAGTTATAGTCCCATAAATTACCAGTCTTTACTTATTGTCTACCATAAATATCTATTCTGGGAATACAATAAATTTCATCAGTAGAGTACATTGTGAAACACAGGATTTGTATCTTCATTTAGAATTTTTTCGTAAAATTCCAAGTACTTTGAATCTGGTTTCCTTGCCTCTGATTAAACTTTCCTATACACACAAACATATAAAATGTGTGTATGTCTTTGGAAGAAAGAACATAACTAAATATTATCACCCACAAATAAGTAAAATTCAGTAAGACAAAAATAACTGGGGACAAACTTGGAATAGCCCTAAACTTTTATTTTTTTCTAAACGTAGGAAGCAAATAATATTTTTGAAATGATTTCCTAATAGATTAGGTATTCTTTTATAATTAATGAGAGGAATATCCCAGCTGCCAGGAGCTTCGAGTATTAGTAGAGGGTCTTAGGTTAGATGGAAAAGGACACAGTATCTTTAAGACACAGAGAATTTTCTCTAGGGGGCTAGTAATTTTGAAAATATAAAACCAATACTCTTCTCAGGATGTATAGTGAGTCTTTTAATATATCTCATATCTTCACAGGACTAAAAGTGGATTAAAAAAATAAAAATTCCAGACAAAGCAGGAAAGACTTATTGAACTCTATGATATCACATGACAGTGTGGATTGATTAACTTTCCTCAATGAATTGATTCTGTACAAGCAAAAATCTTATGGATCAAACTCATTATATTTTATCATAAATAGATACAAATGTGTATATTCTATGATTTTTAAAAGTAATACTGATAATTCAGAGAAGTTATCAGGTATAATTCAGAAAATATCCTTGCAGAAAAACTAAGAATAGATGTGGGTGGGGAGTATGAGTGTGGCAGGATAGGGGATCCCAAATATCATATTATGTCTGATGGGAGAGAGACAGAGAGACCTGGAGAAAATCAGCTGTAACTGGCTCCATCCTGAAGCTGTCATCTTTTGGCAAAGTTACAAGGATGTCTTTTCATTGCAATGTGCAACAGAAAAAAAGAGTTCTCTGTTAATAACTGTGGTGACAGTGATCTAATGAAACACATAGAAGCAGCAGCTTGCAAAGGAAACAGTCACCAAAAAGAGAAGACTCTATCTTCCTTTGTTATTAAATAGATAATATATGCACAGAATGGCGCAGTCAATTGACTTCCTTTAATAAACAAAATCTATTTGATGGGTTGTGGTAAGACAGTGTATAAAGTCAGATAAAGCAGCACCAGATGAAAATAAACCCAAAAGATATAATTTCTGCCCAGGACATTTCATACAGCCACAGGTCACTTATGACTCATTGTTTTATAATATGTACATCTCTCCAATGCATCCTATTAATTCCTCTTTTGAAAATTTAATCCCTATCTTGGAGATTACAAACCACTGTCATGGTAGTTCATCAAAAAGGTATCAGACAAAATAGCACCACCAAAGGTTAGAAGAGATAGAGCTCTTCAAGGGCCCAAGAGTCACCATGACTCTGAGGACATGTTTCTAATCACTCTGGAAATAAGAAGGAACTACAAAATACAAAGCTTTACTCAATACTACTCAATAGTTCTGCTTTGTTGCTCCCAACAACCCTGTGTTTCAGATCTGCCACAATACCAGCCAATCCCTAGATATACTGCAGATACACTTTCCAGCTTCTCTGCCTGTATAGATATTATTCTCTTCATAAGAAGCCCTTTGTCTTATCCTTCAGCATGCAGCTCACCTGTTAGATCCTCTCTGAATCTTCCATTTTTCCCCACTCACACCATTGAATTCTTCTGAGCTGCTTAGTTTGTACTTAGCCCTCACAGAAACTTACATTGCAATTGCTTGCTTTGATAGCAAGTGTTTCACTTTTAAAGTGGTTCTTGTTTAATATATTTATGTTTATTATATGCATGCATCTTTCCACAAAGATCTTGAGGTGGCTTATCATAAAAGAAACTGACATCAAATATTTACATAAAAATAGAAAACTAGGACCAGAGAAAAGATGAATATAAAAATGTCAAATCTAAGAACAACAAAGTTGTCCTGCTGAGGTTTCAACTATTTCTGTGAGCTTCTTAGAATCTGCTGTAAAAAGATTCTCATCAGAAAGGAGGAAACTATTATTTCCCTTGGTTCTTCAAGGGAAATAAAATTATTCCCAACAGGCATATAAAACAAAATTCAGTGTAGAAGATTATATGTAAAAGATATTTGTCTTAGTCTATTTTCTGCTGCTATAACGGAATAACTGAAAGTGAGTAATTTATCAAGAAGAAAAATGTACTTTACTCATGGCTGTGGAGGCTGGGAAGTCCAAGCCGCAGCTAGTGAGAGCCTCCTTGTGATGAACAGTGGAAGGGCAAGGGAGCACTCATGTGAGATCAAGAAAGAAAGGGGCTAAACTTACCCCCTTTTTTAAAATCAAGAATCCACCCCCAAGGTAACTAACCTGCTCCCAAAATAATTATCTCATCAATAATTAGTCCACTGATGAGACCACAGCCATTGTGACCTAGTACCTTTTAAAGGTTCCAGCAGTGTTGCATGGGGGATTAAATTTCCAATACCTAAACTTTGGGGGACATATTCAAGCCATAGTGACTTTAGTCCACAACAAAGGCAATGTTCTCAACATGATGGACCATAATATCTCAAATGAATTTCAAATTATTGTTTCTTATCTCTATATTCAGCATAAATAGATCTCATAAGTTTAAAATGCAACATGGTGTTGGTGATTCTAAGTACTCTGAATCAAGATAAGCTAACAATTAGCCTTCTGATAATTTAGTTTGCTACAAAAATAGAAATCCTATAGGGCCAATATTTAAAACAGGTTTTCCTAAGTACTTTCTTCAGGCATTCTCTTACTAACAAAAGTCAGAGCTCACTAGACAAGCATTTTCAACACTGTGTGGGTATTTTCTTAATAAATAGGAGAGTGAATTGGAAAAATAATTTGGGAAGCACTGTTTTAAACAAAATTAAACTCATTCATTTTCTATTGGAATTCTCAGGGAAGTAAATTTGCTAATATTCATTATAAATTCCCAAGCAGATATTATAGTTTATTGCAATTCCCAAGTTTATGTGACACACAAATGACACAAATGTATATGACATGAAAGGAATCTTTTAATTTTTTTATATACCTTGTAACACTTTTGCCAAAGGCGTCTAAGGAACATTGAACTAAGCTACAGTGTGATGCGCATTTAAGGAAAGAAAGTATCAAGTTGTTACATATCTGCCTAGGTAACTAACACTGTACCTGAAACCACAAAAATAAAAATTTTAAAGGTAGCAACTGAAGGTTAGGAAAGAAAACCATAATTAAATATCATACATCGAATGAGTTTAGAGAGAGAACATCATGCTGAGGCCTCACAACCCAGACTACTATATAACCAACACTGATATAGCTCTTACCATGTTCCAAGCTGTGATCAAAGTGCTTTGATTAAAACAACTCACTTAATTTTCCCAACAACCTTCACATGGGTACTATATCTCCATCTAACAGATGAGGAAACTGAGACATACTGAAGTTAAGCAACTTGCTCAAGGCCACACAGCTATGAGCTGGGAAGCTGGAATCTGAACCTGGGCATTCTAGTTCTAAAGTCTATGCTCTTAACTACTACCATGGAAGGTATGAAAAGCCTGGACCAAATGATAGGATAACTTGGCAACTTGGCTTTAAAGCTAGAGCTGTAAAGAGAAATAGGTGGTCCAAAAGACAGAGTCCAATAGGTGAAGGAAATTCATAAATGGTTTACATTGTCATCAACTAGACAGGTAGATTACAGGCAATATTTGAAACCTACGGGGAAGCACTGTCATATTCCAAGAGACCATCCCTTTGTGGCCACAGACATCTGGGTTCAAAGCCTGCCTGACTTCAATAGCTAGAGAAACTTTTATGGGTCTCAGTTTCCTAATACATAAAATGGTGATATAATAGCCTACCCTGGAGAGCTGTTTTGAAGACGGAAAAATCTGGGTAAAGCACTTTACATGGTGTCTGACATAAGGGGGCACTCACTGGAGCATGGCTATCATCATCAGTCAGTCCTCGTGAGGTAAGCTTGTTTGGCTCCATTTTGTAGATCAGGAAAGTATAGAGACAGATTTCAAATAACTTATCGAAGGTCACACAGCTTGTGAGAAGAGAACAGATTAATACCCTGCTCACTTGACTTGAAATCCAGTGTTCTTAGCTCACTGGACCACAAAAAAACAAATGATGCTGCAGTTCCTAGTCCATTTGCTGCAATAACCTAAAAGACAGACAGCATTAGCAAAAGGCAAACGAAAGAAAAAATATACTAAGGAGACATGATCAATCTGTTAGAGAGAAAAAGGTGAAGAAAAAGCTGTGCATGGCAAGAGAGAAAAATCTAGAGCTGATTAAGAATTCATGGCCATGATGAAAGATTTATAGAAACTCATGCAGAACGCCTTGTGAGGGTTCAGAGAGAATCCTGATGTGATAAATGGTTCCTCAGCTCCTGATGTGAGTTTCTACCCAGGTGCCTACACACTGATATTCAGATTCAGGAGCCATTCTTTCTGTAAATGATTGTAGTTCACTTCCAAGACTTTCCAGAAAAACTTTTACATGTGTGGAAATAGATTGGAAATAGCCAAATGATTCTCCTTGCAGGAATTCATCACTCAGTTTCAACAACAGCGCAGGGCTACAGTTTAGGGAAGAATGATGGTCTTTTCCACTTGACCCAGGATTTTAAAAGTAGCTGAAGGATTTTTTCCCTAACGTCTCTCCATGCAAGTGCCACTGAAAGTACTAATTTAGAAAGAAATACTTTTGAATTTAGCCTAAAAGATAGCTGCTTCCTCATAGCCATACATTTCTTCTTTTTCTTTTTATTTGTTTATTTATTTATTTTGAGATAGTGTTTCACCCTTGTTGCCCAGGCTGGAGTGCAATGGCACAATCTCTCGGCTCACCGCAACCTCTGCCTCCCAGGTTCAAACAATTCTCCTGCCTCAGCCTCCCGAGTAGGTGGGATTACAGGCACGCGCCACCACGCCTGGCTAATTTTGTAATTTTTAGTAGAGACGGGGTTTCTCCATGTTGGTCAGGCTGGTCTCGAACTCCCGACCTCAGGTGATCCACCCTCCTCGGCCTCCCAAATTGCTGGGATTACAGGCGTGAGCCACTGCGCCTGGCCTTAGCCATACATTTTTTTCTAAACTGTTGCTGGGCTGACCTAGCTTCAGTCCACTAGCCACAAGCTAGAATGTGGAAATATTCCTGAAGCATGCATTTCTTTAGGCCAGACATATTTTGGTGGAAATGGATGATTCTTTGAAAAATCTCTAGGGTGCTTAAAATGTTCCTAAAGAATTGCACTGTGGTGCTATTCTATACATTTTCAAAATCACATTTACAGAAAAGGAGGAAAGGACTGATAATAATACAATTAACAAGCCTAAACTGGGTAATCAACATTTTTTTAAAAATCAGACAGTTAAAATCAAATAACTTAGAATTAGTAAATGTCGATGTTTTTCCTTTCCAGATTGATAAAGGGAAATTTCTAGCTTCAAAAATGCATAAATCATTTTGTTGATAGATATATCATGATGATGATGGAGGATTTACAGAGCCTACTCAATTAAACCATATTTATCGTTTCAATAATGTTGCTCATAAAATAACCTAAGCTTCAGTTACCTGTCTATAAAGGTGATGGAGGATAAGAGGAGGTTGGCTCTCCAGTTCTAAAAGTCCATCATTCAATCCCAACTGACAGACAAAAAGGAACTCTATAAAATTAACTGGCATCTGGAGGAACACACAAAATAACCCTGGGAAAAATTATTATAAAGAAAGGGTTGTACTTTTTCTTAGCCAAATCTAATCACTCTTATTTTTCTTTAAGAAAACTTTGTTTCCACTGTAAAAGTATTTGTAGGCCAGGCGCGGCGGCTCACGCCTGTAATCCCAGCACTTTGGGAGGCCGAGGAGGGTGGATCATGAGGTCAGGAGATCGAGATCATCCTGGCTAACACGGTGAAACCCCGTCTCTACTAAAAATACAAAAAAAAATTAGCCGGGCGTGGTGGCAGGCGCCTGTAGTCCCAGCTACTCGGGAGGCTGAGGTAGGAGAATGGCGTGAACCCAGGAGGTGGAGCTTGTCGTGAGCCCAGATGGCGCCACTGCACTCCAGCCTGGGCAACAGAGCAAGACTCCATCTCAGACAAAAAAAAAAAAAAAAGTATTTGTAAATATTCAGTTCATTAAGAAATAAACATGTCAATGAAAATTAAATGTATTGAGTTTTGCTAAACATATTGATATTTTTATTTTGTTTTTTATTTTCAAAAATAAATTTTAACAGTTGGGTTAAATTTTTTCCTCAACATTTTTATATGATTTCATCTGTGAACAAAAAAATTTTAAACAAAGCCATATTTATCAAAGTACAAAAAAACAGATTGTTAATATTAGCACAATCAAATTAATGCCTTCAGTATAAACACCAATGACATCATTAATCTTATAAAATAGCCCTGTTAAAATGACATAAAGTTTTGAGTTTCTCAAGTGGAAGGGTAGAAACAGTCTCCAACTCTCAGGAAACTCTAGGATAAAAAGTGAAGAAAAGGGAAAATTCATTCAAGATTTTTCGTCGATGGCATTCTTCAAGCAAAATATGTCAGACTTCTCCATTTTCTGTTTAGAGCCCATTGTCTAAAATGAGAAGAGAAGGAGGTAGGCCAGGACTGAATTGTAGACACCACCATGTGGAGACTGTCTTCCTAGGCCTGAGTAATAAATCTAAAGTGCAATTTCCAAGGTCAGCTTTCTCTACTCACTCCTTCAGCAAAGATACCTTCCTTTCACTAGACCCCCATGATGGGCAGATATCTCAAATCCCTAAGCAACTATTTGCATTTCAAGAGAAAGTGAAACCCTCTCACCTAAAGTTCTTTCCTACATACATAGTCCTGCTATAGGTAGTACAATTACATACTTTGTCACTCTATGACATTAAATAGTAAGTCACCTCTTTAAGCTTTAATTTTGTCAAATAATAGTAAGAATTGCATGGAGGCAAAGTGAAAGTTAAATGAGGTCATCCATGTGCTTGACATAATGTTGGGTACATAATAAGAACTCAGTTAAATATTAGTTACTATTACTGATAACATTTATGTAGGAAAGCACTTCCTAAACTCTACTTTATAAAAATCTATACCTGTAAATGATTATTGCAACATCCTTGCGAGGTAGAGCTTGTCACTTAAACCCCATTTTATGGATAAGGAGTTAGAGGCTTAGAGAGAAGTTATATAAATTATTAAATTTAATGTAGAAAAACAAAAGGCAAATAGGTGATACAATAGGAACCCAAACCCAGGTGTTTTACTCTATAGGCCCCAAACCCTTCTCATTACCTTATTTTATGAGATCTCTTTGTCTTTCATTGACTTTGAGCTATCTTACAACTCTGAAAATCATACATAACCAGTAACAATGCAAATAATACTTATCAATAAATACCCAAATGGATTTTGACTGGTATAGGTGCATTTATTTTTGTTCTCTCCTGGCAGAAGAAACCAGTTTTGTATTTATTAAGCAAATTCATTTAAGCATTCTATTGCCTATAAATATTTCTACTCTGGAGTCTCCTTTGAACCAGTTGTAACATCTTACTGGTTTCTTCACTAATTAATCAGTTAAATAAAATCATTGGCATATGTTCATTTTATTTTTGTGGAAGAGGGGAAATCATGCTGTTAATTTTTGTTTGTTTGGTTTTTAATTAACCTTTAATACAGGGGAGATTTTGACCAATTCTCATACCCTCCTTGGAGCACAGGGGAAGCCTTCCTGGGGAGTCACCAACGTGCAAACTTTGGTAGCAGAAAGATGACAAATATTGAGCTTGATTCTCAGAATGTGTAAACTGTTCTCTGTTAGTCACTCTAGAAAACTATAGTAACTTTTACTCTTATAGGTCTCCGTTGAGAAACAAATTTAGGCTTTTGTTCCACAGGTTCAGAGAGAAATAGCAGCGAG